>NC_044920.1:15842579-15873929 GCF_003576645.1 Ipomoea triloba | reverse complement strand
AGTTCCTATGGACTTCTTAAGAATAGTAGGATAGTGTGTAGCTTAAGTGTTTGATAAAATTCCTCTTAGAACTTTGGATGCTTGAAGGCACTCCTAAGTCAAAGAAGCCTTAGTACACAAAGGTGGAAAAGGACTAAGACAACACACTCTTGAATAGACAATATCCTAGTAATCCTAATCCTTAACCTTAGACACTCTACTATGCAATATTCATGAACACTATCTAATCCCTACCCCTTTTACATAATCACAAAATCACTTTTACTTTACTACTCTCTTGCACTCAAATCAACCAAATGAACTACTCTCACTCACAAATCCACCCTTCACCACACTCACATCATATGCATGATCCAATCAAGTAAACCCCCGAAAGCTTGACACACCTCCACGTCCCTCTTTCGAGACCGACACTCGGGGAGTCACAGACTTTCCATTTTAACATAAATATCTTTTGACACCTCAACCCTACGCAAAATACCGCAATGTCAAAATGGCGTCGTTGCCGGGGAGGGCACTAGGTTGTCATATGTTTTTGTTTACTTTGATTGCATGAATGCTAGATTTGAGAAATGTTAATCCATTCCACTTAATTTTGTTTTGTTTTTGCTACTAACCCAATTGGCTACTTCTAGTCAATTGTGGAAATTTTCGTTTCATTGATAATTTTACTAGGTGAATGCACACGCGAGCAAAAGGAAATCAAGGTTTACTACCCTACATTCCTGAAATTAATAGAGCAACTAGAAGGAAAAATACTTATAAGCACCAAGGATAGCACTTATAAGGGTCTTTATTATATTAAAAGCGCATCGTTTTAGCATCCGATTACAACAATTGCATGCATTTTAGCTCAAATGCGATTAAAATCTTCTAACAACATTTCTAGAAAGAGTTTTGAAGTACTTCACAGGTTGGATAGGGATTTGAAGCTAAAATAGAGCAAAAGACAAACAAGCCGAAATGCAGTAGCGTCCCACGCAGCCTCACACGCGTGTGGCTGAGCGTGGAGATATTCCAGAGAGTCACCACGCCACTCACACGCGTGGTCGGGCCAAGGGCAATTTTGGGAATTTGTCCCCTTTTTTTGTCACCTATATAAATCCCTTTTGCCCTAAACCCAAAGGAGGAGGAAACTAGATCAAGAAATTGATAGAATAGGGTAGAATAGATTTAGAGGGTTTTCTCCCCTCTTGGGAGAAAATTCCTTTCTTTCATAAGTTTTAGAATAGATCAAGGGCAAGAGAGGAGATTGGATTTTCAAGATCAAGGTTGTAAAGATCCTCTTCTCAAAAGGGTCGTAACCATTCTCTTCATTTTCTAATTCAATACTTGTTTCTTTGAATTTTCCTTTCTCTTTCTTGTTTCTCTAGTATGATAGAGTATATTAGATAGGGGATTGGTGGCCCCATGGTAGATCTATGTGGATGTTTAATATTATTGCTTTGATTTGTGAATTGCTTGTTTGTTGGATGTTGAACTCGTGTGGATAATGTTCTTCAAGCTTTGTGCCTTTTGTGGCCACATTAGGTAGCAAACCCAAAGGAAGTGAGTGTGATAAGCGCCAAGAATAGCACTTATAAGGGGCCTTTATTAGATTAAAATCGCATCGTTTTGGCATCCAATTACAACAATTGCATGCATTTCAGCTCAAATGCGATCAGTTTCCTCTAACAACATTTCTAGAAAGAAGTTTTNTAGTTCCTATGGACTTCTTAAGAATAGTAGGATAGTGTGTAGCTTAAGTGTTTGATAAAATTCCTCTTAGAACTTTGGATGCTTGAAGGCACTCCTAAGTCAAAGAAGCCTTAGTACACAAAGGTGGAAAAGGACTAAGACAACACACTCTTGAATAGACAATATCCTAGTAATCCTAATCCTTAACCTTAGACACTCTACTATGCAATATTCATGAACACTATCTAATCCCTACCCCTTTTACATAATCACAAAATCACTTTTACTTTACTACTCTCTTGCACTCAAATCAACCAAATGAACTACTCTCACTCACAAATCCACCCTTCACCACACTCACATCATATGCATGATCCAATCAAGTAAACCCCCGAAAGCTTGACACACCTCCACGTCCCTCTTTCGAGACCGACACTCGGGGAGTCACAGACTTTCCATTTTAACATAAATATCTTTTGACACCTCAACCCTACGCAAAATACCGCAATGTCAAAATGGCGTCGTTGCCGGGGAGGGCACTAGGTTGTCATATGTTTTTGTTTACTTTGATTGCATGAATGCTAGATTTGAGAAATGTTAATCCATTCCACTTAATTTTGTTTTGTTTTTGCTACTAACCCAATTGGCTACTTCTAGTCAATTGTGGAAATTTTCGTTTCATTGATAATTTTACTAGGTGAATGCACACGCGAGCAAAAGGAAATCAAGGTTTACTACCCTACATTCCTGAAATTAATAGAGCAACTAGAAGGAAAAATACTTATAAGCACCAAGGATAGCACTTATAAGGGTCTTTATTATATTAAAAGCGCATCGTTTTAGCATCCGATTACAACAATTGCATGCATTTTAGCTCAAATGCGATTAAAATCTTCTAACAACATTTCTAGAAAGAGTTTTGAAGTACTTCACAGGTTGGATAGGGATTTGAAGCTAAAATAGAGCAAAAGACAAACAAGCCGAAATGCAGTAGCGTCCCACGCAGCCTCACACGCGTGTGGCTGAGCGTGGAGATATTCCAGAGAGTCACCACGCCACTCACACGCGTGGTCGGGCCAAGGGCAATTTTGGGAATTTGTCCCCTTTTTTTGTCACCTATATAAATCCCTTTTGCCCTAAACCCAAAGGAGGAGGAAACTAGATCAAGAAATTGATAGAATAGGGTAGAATAGATTTAGAGGGTTTTCTCCCCTCTTGGGAGAAAATTCCTTTCTTTCATAAGTTTTAGAATAGATCAAGGGCAAGAGAGGAGATTGGATTTTCAAGATCAAGGTTGTAAAGATCCTCTTCTCAAAAGGGTCGTAACCATTCTCTTCATTTTCTAATTCAATACTTGTTTCTTTGAATTTTCCTTTCTCTTTCTTGTTTCTCTAGTATGATAGAGTATATTAGATAGGGGATTGGTGGCCCCATGGTAGATCTATGTGGATGTTTAATATTATTGCTTTGATTTGTGAATTGCTTGTTTGTTGGATGTTGAACTCGTGTGGATAATGTTCTTCAAGCTTTGTGCCTTTTGTGGCCACATTAGGTAGCAAACCCAAAGGAAGTGAGTGTGATAAGCGCCAAGAATAGCACTTATAAGGGGCCTTTATTAGATTAAAATCGCATCGTTTTGGCATCCAATTACAACAATTGCATGCATTTCAGCTCAAATGCGATCAGTTTCCTCTAACAACATTTCTAGAAAGAAGTTTTGAAGCATTTCACAGGTTGGAGAGGGATTTGAAGCTAAAATGGAGCAAAAAGATGAACAAGCCTACATGCAGTAACGCCCCACGCAGCCTCACACGCGTGTGGCTAGGCGTGGAATTATTCCAGAGAGCCTCCACGCCACTCACACGCGTGTGAGCAGGCGTAGTCGGGCCAAGGGTTATTTTGGGAAAATTGTTCCTTTTCTTTGTTACCTATATAAATCTCTTTTGTCCTAAACCTAGAAAGAGTTTTTTTTGGAGATCAGAAAATTGGTAGGATAGGATAGTTAGATCTAGAAGGGTTTTCTCCCCTCTTGGGGGAAAATTCCTTTGATTCATAGATAGAATAGATCAAGGGCAAGAAGGAAGATTGGGATTCAAGATCAAGGTTGTAAGATCCCCTTTTCCAAAGGGTGGTGACCATTCTCCTTAATTTCTAATTCAATACTTGTTTCTTTGAATTCCCTTTCCCTTTTCTTGTTTCTTATTATGATAGAGTAGATTAGAAAGGGGATTGGTGGCCCCATGGTAGATCTATGTGGATGTTTAATATTATAGCTCTAATTTGTGAATTGCTTGCTTGTTGGATGTTGAACTTGTGTGGATGATGTTCTTTAAGTTTTGTGCCTTTTGTGGCCACATTAGGTAGCAAACCCAAAGGAAGTGAGTTTGCGCGCGATAGCGGCCACCCACGAGTCTCACTCACCCACATCTCCGCTCTTTGTTCGAAAGAACAAGATCCGAGAGGAGTGGTAGACAAAGTGTTCGATGAAATGCCCCAACGGAATGAGGATGTGGGAGTCCAAAGTGTGACGCCACTTGGTAGCGTGCCATGAACTCCCTAGTCTATTCCACAACTTGCATTCATGAAACCAACAAAGATAAACCACATGGAAAAGCCTAAAGCCCCAATCTCCACTTTACTTTTCTTTATTTTACACAACCTTTTATTACCCTTCCCCTCATACCAATGAATCCAACTCCTAGCCATTCCCGTAACTCTTTTCCTTCAACTTCTTAGATGCCATCACACCCATTCGATTCCCATTCGTCAACTTCTTAGATGCCATCACACCCATTCGATTCCCATTCGCCATCCTTGAGAGACACGATACTCGGGGAGTCTTGATTCTTCGTTTTACCACACACACTTCACATATCCACTCACCACAATACAAAACCAAACAGCATCAAATTGGCGCCGTTGCCGGGGATTGGCAAACGGTTTCGCATAGTGTTGACATCTTAGAAGTAGAATTTTAAGAGTTCTTGAATTGCTTTCTTTTTGTTTATTTTGTCTCCTTATTTTTGTTACTTGTTTGAGAAGTGAGCTTAAATTGCCTTGTATATCTTGTGCTCACTTGCAACTACTTTTAGTTGCAAAATTATTTGTCTTGGCTAAGCTATTGTGCAAGAAATTCTCCTTAAGCAAACCTCTTGAAGCTTGCCAATAAGTGCTAAAATGAACCCCCATGATTACCCACATCATGGAGGACAATCTTATGGAAATCCTCAACCCCAACCATATCCCTATTACCCCCATCCCATTTATACTTACCCTCCACCAACATACCATTACCCATTTCCACATCACCATTTACCACCTCCATATCACTATCCATTTCATACATACAATCTTCACCCACACCCATATGAAACACCACCTCCACCTTTCCAAGAAAATTACCCTTCACAATCACCCAATTTTCAAGAAATTGACTCGTTAAGCTCCAAAGAAATATATCAAAGCATAGAGAGTAAGCTTGCACAAATGATGAGAACAATCGGCCCAAGCTATACTCACGAGTCAAATCCATTCCCTACTTCCCACCTAAACCCCTACTACCCACATCCATCACAAATTCATCTAGAAAACAATACTACCCATTTCTTCGAAACACCATCTTCTTTCCCATATAATACCCATACAAATCCTTGTGATTATATCCCACCGGCCACCGATGAAATTGTAATTGTAAAAGCAAAAATAGACGAATTTACGAGGATGGCCAAGGAGGATACGACTAAACTAAAAGCCGAAATCAAGAGCGAATTGAAAGACTATCTTGCTACCCTCCGGGAGGAAGGACTTCCACTAGAAGAGGCTGAAACTAAGATGTTGTCTATGATGGAGGAGCTTATGAAAATGAATGAGTCCCGAGCCAACTCCACCATCACAAATGACATCCCCACTTTGGAAGCCCATCCAAGGATTATACAAGAGGTTGAAAAAGCGCAAAATGCTAGGGGAGAGGAGAGTTTCGAAGGAGTAGAGGATTGTCATGCCCCGGTGCTTGAAGAAGTTCCAATCTTCGAATTGGAAAATCAAAAGGAGGTAGAGATGGAAAGTGAGGATGATGACATTGAGACGGTATGGGAAGATGAAGAACCAACATGTGGTAAAATTCCTAATCTTTCTTGCGCTAATATTCTTGAAAATCCTTGTGCTCTTCTTAAGAACACCCTTGACACTTGTTTGGATGACTCCCTTTGCATTAATATTTCCACTACATGTGACTATGATTGCTTTAAATTTCGGGAGGATGATTCCATGAAAAATTTCAATGTATTGACTTATTACTATAAGGATTCTCTTTTGCTTAAATATGAGTATGATTGCTTTAACTTTTTGGAAGATGAATCCTTTGTCTTGGGTGAGAGTGAGTTGATGTGAGGGGGATGATGCTTCATTTTACTCATGTGAGAGTAAGGGTAATTTTTGGGAAGATGAGAGAAAGGAAGGTGAGGAAGGGATGATAGGAAATGATAGGATTTTAACGCTTGATTTTATAGAGAAAGTTGAGTGGAGAGACTTGACCACATTAGAAAACGAAAATGGGAGCGAGGAGATATGGTACGAAGAAAGCGCTAAAAATGAAAAGATCTTTAGGGGAAGAGAGGATGAGGAAAAGGAAGTGGACACCATCCTAGAAGAGTTAAGGAGGATGTTTGATGCTATAATTCTTCCAACCTTGCATGTTTTTCTTCCTTTATTTTTGTGGGAGTTCAAGGATGTTTCCCATCTTGGGACATTCCTTGAAGCGGAGTTCAAGGATGTTTCCCATCTTGGGACATTCCTTGAAGCAAAGGTTCACGGGACGCTTGGTAAGGTCCCAAAATCTGTGTGCCTTGAAGGATAGGCCACATTATGTCTGGCCAGGACTGTGTGCCTTGAAGGATAGGCCACATTATGTCTGGCCAGGACACATAAAACCATGGCGCACTTGGGAGGCAGTCCCAATGTTTTCTTACTTTTTCTCGAAAATTTTTCTTATTTTCTATAGTATGTTTTACTTAGTTTTATTTCAATAATGTTACTATAACCTCGGTTGAGCTAAAAAGTACAGATTCAACACCCGAGAGTTATAAATTGCCCGCAATTGATCGACGAACATCATCACTAGCCAAGGAAGGAAGGGAACCCGAGGTAGGCTTTTGCACAACACGCCTCCACGCCCACCACCACGCGTTTGGCTAGGCGTGGAAAACTTCCAGAGAGCCACCACACCGCTTACACGCGTGTGAGCAGGCGTGGGAATAAACTAGAGAGCTCCCACGCCTACTACCAGGCGTGGTAGCGTGCGTGGACAGGCACCAGACTTTTCGCGGATTTTCGCGCGAAATGGTTTAAAACCCTTTCCTTGCTTCATTTCTTCCCCACCACGAGCAAGAACTCTCCCAAGCTGAAAATATACACTTTCTAAGCATTTCCTTCCAAGTCTCTCAACTTTTCTCAAAGATTCTAAGTCATTTCTAAGGAAAAGATGTCTTCGCCATATGACCTTGCACAACAGATTGCTCAAAGACTCCAAAGAGGGAAAGCTCCTGCAGATGAAAACAATGCCAGGGACGCTAACAATCGTTACATAGAAGTACCTACCCGAACTCAAATTCTGCTGATGACTGCTACCATGCTAGGTCGGTATAGGCAACTGTTAAACTACCCTATTGTTCAATGGAGGTATGTGGATTTAAGAGTATTGGAGGATTATGAGTGCAAATATGGACTGGAGATGTTGATTGCAGAGCCATATTGGAACAACCTGCTAAGCTGGAGACAGGATACTTTTATCCCTCTAATACATGAGTTTATCGCAAGCTTGAAAGTTGATGGAATGGATGGAGATCTCTACAGCCCCACCATTCAGTTTAGACTCTTCAACCAGGAATATAATATATCAGCCAACTATTTGGGAGTTCTCCTTGGATTCTACAGTGAGGAAGACCAGTCGAAGCACTGGTACAGGAGACTGAGGCATGACTTTGGAGACAGAGATATACCAAGAGCATATTGGTCGAAGATTGCAAGACAAGGAGTCGACTGGGAGGGGTCAAGAGTGAGAGTCTCTCAGATTGTAAGGGAGGATTTAAAGGTTTTGTGGAAAGTGATCACTCATTCTTGAGAAGGAAGGCCTGAAACTTATGACCGAATCTCAAAGGCGGAGCTGTTCATGCTTTGGAGTATGGACACCAGGAACTCGGTGAACATGAGCGCAATTTGTAGAAACTTGCTTGTTGCACAACAGCAAGAGTCAGCCAGGGCAATCTTCATAGGCCCCTTGGAGACAAGGCTATGCGCCTCCTTGGGCAATCAAATGAAAATGAATTGGTTCGAACATCGGCTCCCAGGAGCGCATATAGTTCCTTTATCTCCCGAGGACATTGCAAAACTTCACCTGAGACAGCTAGCGCGAACAAGAATAGATGAGGAGATGGCGGATGATCACGCTAACACGCCCATGACGACTCCAGGATTCACTCCTTCTCCGATGTCATTCAATTCCCCGTCTCTTTCGGAAATGTACTCGCCGTTGGATTCTTCAATGTATTCACCACCACCAAGAAAGCCCGGACCGTCCGTACCTCCATCACAACCTGAAGAGCGAGACCCCAACTCCTCTACCTTCAACATTCCAAGCTGGTTCACCCCAGTCACTGATTGGAGATCCCTCCAGAATTTCCAATACCAATTGCACTTGGAGCAAATGCAAAAAGGATAAAGGAAAGAAGAAACTGAAGAAGAAGAAAAGAAAAATCTTGATGATGATGACTTGTGATCTGTTAACTCTGAACAATTGATTGTGGACAATCTTTTTATTTCTGTTTATAGTTTCACCTACAATTCTGTTTATGTTTTAGCTTGCACGTTTCGTCTAGCCAAAGATGTTAAACGTGGCGCTTATGGGAGGCAACCCACAAATAAGAAGAAGAAAGGACCACTCCACCAACAACCATGAAAGACCAATCTTGAAAAGGCAAACTCAGATTGCAAAATTTTTCTAAGGATATCAATTGTAAGTAGTTCTTTTATCCTAATTCAATGCCCTGTTTTGGTTCGCTTTATTTCCTAAAATCGCAAATGAAGAGCTGCATGAAATTGTTGTGATGGATGTAGTCTATTTGTTAGAACTGTTTCGCCCAGTTCACACTTTTAAGTGTGGAAAAGAAAAAGGGGCGTGCGTAGAACCCTTAAACATATATCCTTTTTCCTCCGTTCCCTATGGAAACATCGAGGACGATGTTCATTTCTAAGTGTGGAAAGGGTGTATGCTTCTTGAAACAGTTAAATTGATTAAGTGATAAGGTATAGGAACCTAGAGAACAGTTAAATTGATTAAGTGATAAGGTATAGGAACCTAGAGGGTGTGTTATTGCCAATACTATCTAGGAGGGCTCTTAACCTTGTGCCAAGAATTGAATGTCTTAAATATGCCTTGAGAAGTTACGTGCCAAGAATTGAATGTCTTAAATATGCCTTGAGAAGTTACGCTTTGCACCAATTTGCACAATTGACCCAAAAATTGAAAATTTTTATGTGTGCTTGCATGCCTTCACCTTGTATTTTGTTTGGACCTTAGTCAAGGATCACTCGAAGTGGGAGTGTACACCCCTTGAGTTTTAGAAAGATAAAAACTGCGAAGCCCGGAAATTGAACTAATCTCAGCAGGACATGGGGCAAAAGGAGAGCCTAAGTGAGCTTTGAGTGAAAACAATCCATAATCCCTAGAAAAAGGCATGAGGGGTTGATATGGTGAAATGGAATAAAGGCTTTAAAAAGGGCCACTCCCAGAGATAAAATTTGAGGAAAGCCTTCTCGCTAGGAAGTGTTCAACCATAGTCTTCGAATGCTATATCTGGAGTCGATTGTCCACTTCCATAGTCTTCGAATGCTATATCTGGAGTCGATTGTCCACTTAAAATGTTCCTAGGAGAAGAGAAAATTGAGAGGAGGTGAGCCAAAATGTTCCTAGGAGAAGAGAAAATTGAGAGGAGGTGAGCCACCTCGCTAGGATTCGGGCACCCATTGCACTGACCTTCGAAAAGGCATGGATCTCCATGTGAAGTCGGGTAGTCCGATGACGTTATCCTAGGAGGTGAGAAAATAGAGTGATCGCCCAAGCCATGGCGATGAGCGGTCCATGTCCCTGCCCTCACTTATTTTAATGTAAAGGGGCTTTCGCGTTAGGTGGAAATTGGCTAGGGGGTGAGCATCGTTCCCACTAGTCGGATCGGCTGGAGGCCCCTAGAAAATACAAGGTGAAACCATTTTGCCATTTGCATGCTTTAAGGTGTGAACAAAACATTGTTCCTTTTCTTTGTCACCTATATAAATCCCTTTTGTCCAAAACCTAGAAAGAGTTTTTTTTGGAGATCAGAAAATTGGTAGAATAGGATAGTTATATCTAGAAGGGTTTTCTCCCCTCTTGGGGGAAAATTCCTTTCATTCATAGATAGAATAGATCAAGGGCAAGAAGGAAGATTGGGATTCAAGATCAAGGTTGTAAGATCTCCTTTTCCAAAGGGTGGTGACCATTCTCCTTAATTTCTAATTCAATACTTGTTTCTTTGAATTCCCTTTCCCTTTTCTTGTTTCTTATTATGATAGAATAGATTAGAAAGGGGATTGGTGGCCCCATGGTAGATCTATGTGGATGTTTAATATTATAGCTCTAATTTGTGAATTGCTTGCTTGTTGGATGTTGAACTTGTGTGGATGATGTTCTTTAAGCTTTGTGCCTTTTGTGGCCACATTAGGTAGCAAACCCAAAGGAAGTGAGTGTGCGCGCGATAGCGGCCATCCACGAGTCTTACTCACCCACATCTCCGCTCTTAGTTCGAAAGAACAAAATCCGAGAGGAGTGGTAGACAAAGTGTTCGATGAAATGCCCCAACCGAATGAGGATGTGGGAGTCCAAAGTGTGACGCCACTTGGTAGCGTGCCATGAACTCCCTAGTCTATTCCACAACTTGCATTCATGAAACCAACCAAAGATAAACCACATGGAAAAGCCTAAAGCCCCAATCTCCACTTTACTTTTCTTTATTTTACACAACCTTTATTAACCTTCCCCTCATACCAATGAATCGAACTCCTAGCCATTCCCGTAACTCTTTTCCTTCAACTTCTTAGATGCCATCACACCCATTCGATTCCCATTCGCCATCCTTGAGAGACACGATACTCGGGGAGTCTTGACTCTTCGTTTTACCACACACACTTAACATATCCACTCACAACAATACAAAACCACACAGCATCAGAGTGTGTGCGCGATAGCGGCTACTCACGAGTCTAACTCACCCACATCTCCACTCTTAGTCCGAAAGGACAAGATCCGAGAGGAGTGGTAAACAAAGTGTTCGATGAAATGTCCTAACGGAATGAGGATGTGGGAGTCCAAAGTGTGACGCCACTTGGTGATGTGCCACTAACTCCCTAGTCTATTCCACAACTTGCACTCGCAAAACCATCCAAAGATAAACCACATGGAAAAGCCTAAAGCCCCAATCTCCACTTTACTTTTATTTATTTTACACAACCACTATCAACCTTCCCCTTCTTACAAATGAATCCAACCCTTAGCACTCTCGTAACTCTTTCTCTTCAACCTCTTAGATGCCAACACACTAATTCGATTCTCATTCGCCATCCTTGAGAGACACGATACTCGGGGAGTCTTGACTCTTCGTTTTACCACTTCCACCTTCACATTCGCACTCACCCCATACAAACATTCTTGTCAAAATGGCGCCGTTGCCAGGGATGGCAAACGGTTTCGAATAGTATTGACATCTTAGAAGTAGAATTTTAAGAGTTCTTGAATTGCTTTCTTTTTGTTTATTTTGTTTTCTTATTTTTTTTTTGTTATTTGCTTGAAGAAGTGAGCTTATATTATCTTGAATATCTTGTGCTCACTTGCAACTACTTTTAGTTGCAAAATATTTTGTTGTTGGCTAAGCTAATGTGCAGGAAATTCTCTTTAATCAAACCTCTTGAAGCTTGCCAATAAGTGCTAAAATGAATCCCCATGATTACCCACACCATGGAGGACAATCCTATACAAATCCTCAACCCCAACCATATCCCTATTACCCCCATTCCACCTATACTTACCTTCCACCAACATACCACTACCCACATCCATACCATTACCCAATTCCACTAATATATCAATTACCACCTTCATATCACTATCCATTTCATACACCCAATCATCACCCATACCCATATGAAACACCACCTCCACCTTTCCAACAAAATTACCTTCACAATACTCCAATCAAGAAATTGGCTCATTAAACTCCAAAGAAATATCCCAAAACATAGAGAGTAAGCTTGCGCAAATGATGCAACAACTTGATCGAAGCTATACTCTCGAGTCAAATTCGTTTCGCAATTCCCAACTAAACACTTATTACCCACCTCCATCACAAAACCACAAAGAAAACAATACTACCTATTCCTTTGAAACACTACCCTCTTACCCATATAATACCCATATAGATCCTTGCGATTATATCCCACCGGCCACCGATGAAATTGAAATTCTAAAAGCAAAAATTAACGAATTCACAAAGATGGACAAGGAGGATACGGCTAAACTAAAAGCTGAAATCAAGAACGAACTAAAGGACTATCTCGCTATCCTCCGGAAAGAAGGACTTCCACTAGAAGAAGTTGAAACGAAGATGATGTCCATGATGTAGGAGCTCATGAAAATGAATGAGCACCGAGCTAACTACACCGTCATGGATGACATACCCGCTTTGGAAGCCCATCCAAGGATTGTACAAGAAGTCGGAAACGCGCAAAATGCTACGGGAGAGGAGAGTTTCGAAGGAGTGGATGATTGTTACGCCCCGGTGCTTGAAGAAGTCCCAATTTTCGAATTGGAAAATCAAAGGGAGGTAGAGATGGAGAGTGAGGATGAGAACATCGAAATAGTATAGGAAGATGAAGAGCCAAAATATGGTAAAATTCCTAATCTTCTTCGTGATAATAGTCTTGAAAATCATTGTGCTCTTTTTGAAAACACCCTTGTAGATGACTCCCTTCGCCTTAATACTTCCATCATATGTGATTATGATTGTTTTAAATTTCGGGAGGATGATTCCATGGAAAAGTTTGATATGTCTATTAATGATTATAAGGATTCTCTTTTGTTTAAATATGAATATGATTGCTTTAACTTCTCAGAAGATGAATCCTTTGCTTTGGGAGAAAATGAGATGGTGAGTGAAGAGGATGATGCTTCATTCTATTCATGTGAGAGTGTGAGTGATTTTTCTAATCAAATAGAGTGGAGTGATGAAGAAACGGAGTGTGAGGAAGAAAGGGTAGGGAATAATAGGTCCTTCATGATCAATCTTATAGAAAAATATGAGTGGAGAGAGTTGATCACACTCGAAATTGAGGAAGGGTGTGAGGAGATATGGTTTGAAAGAGACGAGAAAATCTTTAGGGGGAGAAAAGAGGAAAAAGAAAAGGGCATAGACACCATCCTAGGAGAGTTAAGGAGGGTGTTTAATGCTAAAAATTTTCCAATCATGCATGTTGTTATTCCTATATCTTTGTGGGTATTCAAAGATGTTTCCCATCTTGGGAACTTCCTTGAAGCAAAAGTTCACGGGACGCTTGGTCGGGACCCAAAATCTGTGTGCCTTGAAGGATAGGCCACTTTACGTCTGGCCTGGAGATGTAAAACCATGGCGCACTTGGGAGGCAGTCCCAATGTTATCTTACTTTTTCTAAAAGTTTTTCTTGTTTTCTGTAGTATGTCTTCTTCTTGTTTTATTTCAATAAAGTTTCTATAACCTCGGTTGAGTTAACAAGTACAGATTATACACACAAGAGTTATGAGTTGCCAGCAATCAATTGACAAACATCGTCACTAGCAAAGGAAGAAAGGGAAACCAAGGTATGCGTGGAAAACTTTCAGAGAGCTGTCACGCCGCTCACACGCGTGTGAGTAGGCGTGGGAATAAACCAGAGAGCTCCCACGCCTACCACCACGCGTGGTAGCATGCGTGGACGGGCAGCAGACTTTTCGCAGATTTTCGCGCGAAGTGGTTTAAAACCCTTTCCTTGCTTCATTTCTTCCCCACCACGAGCAAGAACTCTCCCAAGCTGAAAATATACACTTTATAAGCATTTCTTTCCAAGTCTCTCAACTTTTATCAAAGATCTTAAGTCATTTCCAAGGTAAGAACATACTCTTCTTTGCTATTTACTTGTTTAATGAAGAACTTGTTCTATTTTGAAGAATATCTCCATGGGTTTTTCTTGTATGACATTTTTCTTGAGATATATTGTTATGCGATGACTTGATAGACTTGTATTGAGCCTACATTACTTCTATAAACTAGAAATTTCATGTTTTAACATCTCTTTGTGACTAGATCTTGAAATTGCTTGATTTGGGTATCCTCTTGTCATGATGAGATCCTTGTTGATATAGTAAGCATGGTGGGTAAAGTTTGCAACTTTCTTACTCTATAGGCACTACATTGCTATATTCTACTAGTTATTTGGTCCAATTTTAACTTTCATGATGCTTCCATTTTTCAACCTTGAGCTAGTCTAGAGGTAGAAGATGAAGTTGACCATATGTTGACCTTTTGACTATGAAATGAGTATGGAATAGAATGAGCTAATTCTTGCATGTATAGGATAGAATTACTGAAGGATATCAAAATGATGTTGCATGCAATGAATTTTTGTGATCTTTTCTTTAGATATGTGCAATATTGTTCATAATCAATATTTAAGATTGGCAAGTGTTTTTCCTTGTGTTGCTTTGATTACCCATGATATAGGGAAGATGTCTTCGCCATATGACCTTGCACAACAGATTCCTCAAAGGCTCCAAAGAGGGAAAGCCCCGGCAGAAGAAAACAGTGCAAGAGGCGCTAACACTCGCTATATTAAAGTACCCACCGGGACTCAAATTTTACTGATGACAGCAACCATGCTAGGGCGGTATAGGCAATTGTTGAATCCCCCTATTGTGCAATGGAGATATTTGTGATCAAAGAGAGAGAGAGAAAGTGTGATCATCTTCATCTTTTTCACCATTTTTCCTCCATTAAAGCTTGCTTCCATAGCCAAGTTTCTTCACAAGTGTCAAACTATTCGGTAAAACTTCGATTTTATTCGGTAGAAAGCTTTGTTTTTCCTCCTAGAGCATGAATCTAAGCTTAAGTTCTTAATATTTGTTGTTATGGTGTTGATTTTGATCTTAGGGTAAATTGGGGGAAAAGATCCAAAATTCATCCTACGGTGTTAATATACTCTTAAGGATTTTATTTGGTTGAGGTTATTTGAAACTAGATAATTGATAGCTAGGTTGTGAATTGTGGTTGATTGGTGTACATGAAATCTATGTGTTATGTGAAAATTATGTGTTTAACTTGAGGAACTCTTAGATGGTTCAAGAAATTACTCTTTGAATTTTTGGTAGTTTTTGTGTACATGTTCATAGCTAATATATTCATGTATATGTTGTATTTATGTCCATATAGGCTTATACTTGTGAAAATATTGAAAATCAAGATAGTCTCTGGCAGTAACTTCCGAGATTTATTGGGAAACATTGGTAGGGTATTTTGATTATATTTTTTTCAGATATGTAGTTCTATAAGTGTAGAACCTGCATATAAAATTTCATAATGATTGGAGTAGTATAAGTATGGTTTTCGAATTTTTTCCAAAACTGGTCCAGAGAGAAAAATTCTGGACAGCACACTGCCAAGGGCAAAAATGGAATTTTCTGTGTTTATTCGCGGATCAAAATGATCAAAACTTTTTATGGACATCAAGTACTATAAATTGGGGTTCTACCATAAAAATTTCAAGTGAAAAAGAGTTCGGGAATTATTTTTACCGGCTCAATCTTTCGGACTGCGCCAAGCTGAAATTTTCTTATAAGGAGGTGGTATTATGTACATGTAAAGAGTAAATGTATTTTGTGTATTATGCCTATGTTAAGGTTGGGAAGTGCATATGTTATATGTATTGAGATGTATGTGTCAAGTATGGAACTTATGTGAAAAATGTGGGGTTGGAAGTGTAGAATGGTTACACTTGATTTACCATTGTGAAGGGTTGTTAGTGGATTATCTAAATGTTTTGCAAGAGAAAAGGGAAATTTCCGGATTTGGTTAAAAGGGGGAATCGATTTCCGAGTATTGGAATTGACTCAAGTATGTCCAAAATATTTTCAAAGCAAGAAAAGGGAAAAGGTGGAAAAATGTTTTCAAACCTTAGTTCTAGTAAAAGTGGTGAAGGACCTTGTCTTGTAGCCTACGGGATAGAGAGCTTAAAGTGCCTTCCCGTATGGTGGTTATGTTATTGTATGGCCAGTTCATACTGTGGGCGAAGTCTATTCGCCGAGTATTATATCACCCGGAAGGAAAAGGGTCTCCTGCGGGGGTGTGCACACTTAAGTATAGTCACTCTATTTTCAGGTAGGGGTCGTTCTTATGAACCTAGTGAGGCTAGCTAGGAATCATTCCAACGCTCCTATAAGTCCAGGGGATCAGTATTAGACCGGGCGATGACCACTGAACCCGAGTTGAACGATCCAAGTGATCAGTCAAAAGTGGAGAAAGGATACTCTAGAGGCCTCACAGTCACTTTCTATCTAGAACCAAGTGGATTTTGAAATATCAATGTAGTTACGCTGTAGCTACGGGAAAGAGATATGTGACAAGTATTTAAATACCCAGAGGTTGTGGGTGATCTCTCTTTGAAAAGTGAAAAGTGATGAGAATTATCTTATGAGGGAAAGGTTTTACAAATAAAGTGATTGAGAGTAAAAATGTGGGATTTGTGTTTTTTTTTTCCCATTACTTACTTGCATGCTTAAATATTTAGCAATACATTCTTTGGGTAAGTAAATAATTATTAAATGACCTCGTCTAGAGGGGAAATGATTCGAAATGATATTGGATTTTGCCATTGTGTGTGCAAGTTGCCATTTATAACTGTTGCAGGTAGAACCTCTGCTGATGAGTAAGGTATAGGGTTCCCATGTAACCATTTTTACAAAACCTTTATTTAGTTTTGAATAACCCGCGGATATCCTTACTTAGCCGTCGTGCTAACTGCACTTCAATGTGTTTTATTAACAGATGTCATCTAGTGTGGGCTCCAGTAGCCCGATGAGCTCTGGACAGGATGGAAGTGGATGTCGATGTTGTAAGTTTAGCCTGTGCGTTTAGGTATAGGAAAGATACCTAAGCGTGGCGGTAACACCCAGTTTTCTACTGGTTAGATGCTTCTGCAATGTATTATTAGGGATTTTGTAATAAATCCAAGATGTGAGAATTAGGGTGTTACAGGAGAGGTTGATCGCAGAACCATATTGGGACAATTTGTTAAGCTGGAGACAGGATACTTTTATCCCTCTAGTGCATGAGTTTATTGCGAGCTTGAAAGTTGACGGAGTGGCTGGAGATCTCTACAGCCCTACCATTAAGTTTAGACTCTTCAACCAGGACTATAACATATCGGCCAACCGTTTGGGTGTTCTCCTTGGATTCTACAATGAGGAAGACCAGTCGAAGAACTGGTACAGGAGATTAAGGCATGACTTTGGAGACAGGGACATTCCGAGAAAATATTGGTCGATAATCGCAAGACAAGGAGTCGAATGGGAAGGGTCGAGGGTAAGAGTCTCCCAAATCGTAAGAGAGGACTTAAAGGTTTTATGGAATGTTATTGCTCATTCATGGGAAGGGAGGCCTAAGACATATGACCGAGTATCAAAGGCGGAACTGTTCATGCTATGGAGTATGGACACCGGGAACTCAGTGAATATGAGCTCGATTTGTAGGAACTTGCTTGTTGCACAACAGTAAGAGTCAGCAAGGGCAATCTTTATAGGCCCCTTGGTGACGAGGCTATGCGTCTCTCTAGGTCATCAAATGAAAATGCATTGGTTTGAACATCGGCTTCCAGGAGCGCACATAGTTCCTTTATCTCCCGAAGATGTCGCAAAACTTCACTTGAGACAACTAGCGCGAACGAGGGTAGATGAGGAGATGGCGGAAGATCATGCTAACACGCCCATGACATCCCCAGGATTCACTCCTTCTCCGATGTCATTCAATTCCCTATCTCTCCTAGAAATGTATTCGCCGTTGGATTCTTCAATGTATTCTCCACCACCAAGAGAGCCCGGACCTTCTGTACCTCCACCACAACCTGAAGAGCAAAACCCCAACTCCTCTAGCTTCAACATTCCGAGCTGGTTCACCCCAGTCACTGATTGGAGATCCCTCCAAAATTTCTAATACCAATTGCACTTGGAGCAAATGCAAAAGCTGGATGAGATTTCGAGAGAGATCAAGGAAATCAAGAGAACATGAAGGAAGGAAGAAACTGAAGAAAAGAAAAGACAAATTTTGATGATGATAACTTGTGATCTGATAATTCTGAACAATTGATTGTGGACAATCTCTTTACTTTTGTTTTTAGCTATATTTCTTTTTATGTTTTATCTTGCACGTTTCGTCTAGCCAAAGACGTTAAACGTGGCGCTTATGGGCGGCAACCCACAAATAAGGAGAAGAAGGGACCACTCCACCAACCACCATGACAGACCAATCTTGAAAGGTATAATTTCAATTCCTAATTTATTACCTTTACTCTAACCATGTTTGAAGGGCAAACATAGATTGCAAAATTTTGATAAGGATACAAATTGTAAGTATTTCTTTTATCCTGATTCAATGCCCTGTTTTGGTTTGCTTTATTTTCTAGAATCGCAAATGAAGAGCTGCATAAAATTTTTGTGTCAGATATAGTCTGTTTATTAGAACTGTTTTAGTCCAGTTCACACTTTTAAGTGTGGAAAAGGAGCGTGTGTAGAACCCTTAAACATATATTCTTTTTCCTCCGTTCCTTATGGAAACATCGAGGACGATGTTTATTTTTAAGTGTGGAAAGGGTGTATACTTCTTGAAACAGTTGATAAGGTATAGGAACCTAGAGGGTGTGTTATTGCCAATACTATCTAGGAGGGCTCCTAACCTTGTGCCAAGGATTGAATGTCTTAAATATGCTTTGGAAGCTTCACTTTGCACCAATTTGCACTTTCCGACCCAAATTGAAATTTTTTTATGAGTGCTTGCATGCTTTCACCTTGTATTTTGTTTGGACCCCAGTTAAGGATCTCTCGAAGTGGGAGTGTGAATCCTTTGAGTTTTAGAAAGATAAGAATAGCGAAGCCTGGAAACTGAATTAATCTTAGCAGGACATGGGGCAAAAGAAGAGCCTAAGTGAGCTTTGAGTGAAAACAATCCCTAATCCCTAGAAAAAGGCATGAGGGGTTGATATGGTGAAACGTGAATAAAGACTTAAGGCCATTCCTTGAGATAAAAGTAAGGTGAGCCATCTTGTCTAGATAAGCGGTAACCATTGCACTGTCTTCGAAAAAGCATGGATCTCCATGTGAAGTCGGTTACCCCGAAGAGATCTTGAAAGATGAGAAAATAGAGAGGAGGTGAGCCACTTCGCTAGGATTCAGGCACCCATTGCACTGACCTTCGAAAAAGCATGGATCTCCATGTGAAGTCGGGTAGCCTGATGACGTTATCCTAGGAAGCGAGAAAATAGAGTGATCGCCCAAGCTATGGCGATGAGCGGTCCATGTCCCTGCCCTCACTTATATAATGTAAAGAGGCTTTGGCATTAAGATGGAAATTGGCTAAAGGGTGAGCATCGGTTCCACTAGTCGGATCGGCTTGAGGCCCCTAGAAAATACAAGGTGAAAACTCCTTTGTAACTTGCATGCTTGAAAGGTGTAAAGAAAAATCTTCTCATAAATTATCCATCTCTCGAGACCTTGACTTCCTTAGCATATTTTTCACATTTGGTTGGCACGAGTTTAGCAGTCTTGGTAGATAGTGTAGGGGATTTCACCCGCTCAACTCCGAACACCTACACATCACTTGATCGATTAACCGTGAGAGAAAGAACTATCCTTGGTGCTTATATGATTAGTGTTTAGGAAAGTATGCTTGCTTGAGGACAAGCAAGGTTTAAGTGTGGAAACTTTGATAAGCACCAAGGATAGCACTTATAAGGAGTCTTTATTAGATTAAAAGCGCATTGTTTTAGCATCCGATTACAACAATTGCATGCATTTTAGCTCAAATGCGATTAAAATCTTCTAACAACATTTCTAGAAAGAGTTTTGAAGTATTTCACAGGTTGGAGAGGGATTTGAAGCTAAAATAGAGCAAAAGACAAATAAGCCAAAATGCAGTAGCGTCCCACGCAGCCTCACACGCATGTGGCTGAGCGTGGAGTTATTCCAGAGAGCCACCACGCCACTCACACGCGTGTGAGCAAGCATGGTCGGGCCAAGGGCAATTTTGGAAATTTGTCCCCTTTTTTTGTCACCTATATAAATCCCTTTTGCCCTAAACCCAAAGGAGGAGGAGACTAGATCAGAAAATTGATAGAATAGGGTAGAATAGATTTAGAGGGTTTTCTCCCCTCTTGGGAGAAAATTCCTTTCTTTCATAAGTTTTAGAATAGATCAAGGGCAAGAGAGGAGATTGGATTTTCACAGAATAGCTCGCTGGAACAGAACTCCCAGCAGCCTGACAGAACAACCCAGCGGAACTCCGCCCTCCGCCACTCTCCTCCGCAAGGAGGGAGCGGACCTCCTCAGTGGACCTCCCTCTTCTGCCAACCCTCACCGTGAACCACTTACGGAAGACTCCAGCGGGACACATTATACCGCTGGGTACTCCGCAAGGGCAAACCCAACCTCAGATCACAGACTCAGACAGAATACGAAATGTTCAGATCAGAATACAAAAATAGGATCATATTACTCAGATTATAACTCCCAGAAGCCAAATAAACAAGGAATCCATACCAATAAATATCCATAAACATCAATACACAAAGGATCAAGAACACTAGTTCATAATCCATCAAAGATAACTTCACAGACAACAACAAATAGGCTAACAGCAAAGAAATCATCAGGATTCCTAACACACCAAGTAATATCATAGATTGAGAGTGTAAAAATAGATTTTAGTGGGCATGATGGTTACCTCTTGAAGCACACTTCACCCAATAAAACCTCAAAACACCTCACAAGGCACCACCTCCATCTTGATCATCTTTTTCCCAAAAGATCCCCAAAAGAACAACATAAGAACTTATATAAAAATTATGAAAATAACATGATGCAAGGTATACTCCTAGAGATAGACACTTACCCTAGCCTCAACAATCCTAAAAGAGCAATCTTGACTTGAATATTGAAGATGAAATGAAGACCAATCTTTGAAGGAGAAGAGGATGAAAATGGCGTGAAGAATGAGTAAGGGAAGAGAGAGAGTGAAATCTCTAGATAATGCTAAGTCTTGAATATATATCATAACACATATATACATATATGTATATATTAGGGTGGAAGATTTAATAAGGAATGGGCTTAACTCTTTATATACAACAATTCTATGTGCAAGAATAATTATTGGGCCAAATGATTCATCTCTTAAATAAATGAATACATAGAATAAGGAGAAAGCCCATAATATTAGGAATTAAATGTCTTAGAGACAATATATATATACTAGCATAAGGAATTGGGCCATTGTAAAAATACTCTTACTTATAAGAACTGTAAGGATCTAAATTAAAATAAATCTCTTACAAGAATTAAATCAAGAATTGGGCTTTTGAATAAAATAATTAATTCCGGGTTCAAGAAATATTCTATATATATATATAATTGGAAAGACTAAACCCAATTAAATCAAATAAATCATCCGGCGGAAACAATTACCGGTCTCAAGGCTTGAACGAATTTACGGGGTGTTACAATTCTACATGTGGTGCATGGAGAATGATGTTGGCATCAACATGGGCGTTCAAGCTAGAAAGTGGCTCCAGGCCCAGCAAAAGCCTAAGGTTCAGACTGTGTTTATTGGACATTTTGTTACTAAACTGTGCATCGGGTTGGGCCTATTGAACCGGTTGATGGGAGAGAGATCCGATGGTTGCACAATTTCTTTCTCCGTGGGTGAGTTCTTTGCCGCAGAATTAAAGCTTGGAGGTGATGATGCACCTGATCTAGAGGCTTCTGATAATGATGATGAGGACGGGGAAGAGAATGAGGAGGAGGATGCTGCACAGGAGCAAGGCCCTATTCCAATGGATTGGGCCACGACGCAGAATTTTTATAGACAGCTGCATGAGGAACAAATGAACTTTTGGAATGAGCAGCATACATGGCAAGAAGGCCACTTCACATCCATCTCCGCGAGACAGGATGTCCACACCGAAGCCCTCAACCGCATGAGACAGGCGGTGGAGGATAATGATAGGAGAATTGTCGCTCTTGAAGCTAGATTCGACAGGTAATTCCATCCCTTCGGTGATGACTGATGCCTTCCTTCAATTTTTCTCGATCCTGACCTATTAACATTTGATACTGAGTTCCTTGAGAGTGGTTACTATGGTTGATAGCCCCATCTGAACATTAGGATCCCTATGCGCGGGGTTCTGACTTTTATTTCCTTTATTTCTTCACTATGCTTTACTTATCTTTATCGCTTTATGTTATTTAATTTCCGACTGCTTTACTTTCTGCATTTCTATTCAAATAATTCTACTTATTTATATGCTTTCTTACCTAAGTTTTTGTTATCTTTATTGCTTTTATATTTCTATCAGCTTATAATAATTGAATAGTACTTTGAAAACCCTTTTTGTATGTTATGTCTCCATTTCTTATAGAGCATCTATAACGGGAGCAGGCCTATGCTGGAAGCTAAAGTGTGGAAAGAGGGATGCATACTTGATTTATCTTCTTATCCCTTTTCTAATTTTAAGCTCTGTTTTGATCTTTAAAGTGTGGAAATATTTTCTTTATAGCTTTGTGTATGAGTATATTAGAGCTTACCATGATTAATAGGATCGTTTGATGCATACCCTATATCCTAGAGCAATTTCCAAAGTGTGGAAAGGGATTCTTATTTGTCTATCCTTAGTATCCCTATTTCGTTCCTTTAACCTGTATCGTAGGAAACATCGAGGACGATGTTTACTTTAAAGTGTGGAAAGGACGCACTTCGTGCTTTACATGCTTACATGCTTAGTATTAGAAGTTGAAGCTCTTGGGAATGATAAGTGGGTGCATTTGCAGTTTTGAAAAGAGAGTTATTATTTGTGTTATCTAGGGAGAATTTTGACTGGATGCCCAAAATTTTTACTCTCGAAATATCTTTGAGGAAGTTACTTTTCGCACCCATGAGAGTGTTTAGAGCCAAATAAGTTTATATTCTTGCCTGCTTGCATGATGTTCACCTCTTATTTACGTAGGACCTTAGTCAAGGATCTCTCGAAGTGGGAGTGTGCACTCTTTAATTTGAGAAAGATAAAACTAGCGAAGCCTGGAATCGAACTAACCTTGGTAGGGCATGGGGCAAAAGGTGAGCTTAATGAGAAGACAAAACCCTTGATCAAAAATAGAAAAAGGCATGAGGGGTTGACACGAGGAGAAGTCGAAAAGGCAAAAGGCCAATCACCAAAGAGTTTAAAATTGAGGGAAGCCAATTCGTTGGGTTGTGTCCAAACCATAGTCCTCGGTAAGCAAAAAGCTTTATCTGGAGTCGATTGTTCACATAAAAAGATCCCAAGAATTGAGAAAATAGAGCTGAGGTGAGCCACTTCGCTAGGATTCGAGTACCCATTGCACTGACCTTCGAAAAAGCATGGAGCTCTATGTGAAGTCGAGTGGCTCGATGACGTTATCCTAGGAAGTGAGAAGAAAGAGGGACCGCGCTAAGCCAAAAGCTGTTAGAGGTCCATGCCCCTACCCTCATTTACATTTACGTTGGGCTTTGGCGTATAAGGATGGAAAGTTGATTAGCTAGTGCACATCGTTCCCACTAGTGGGATCGGCTAGAAGCCCTATTTAAATAAAAGGTGAACCAAAACTTCGGAAATGCATGCTTGCGTATGGTGCGAGGAGTGTGATCCCTTGTTTTACTTGTCTATCTACGAAAGGTTTTTATTTCCTGAAAATATTTCTTGAGTTGCTGACATCTGACCAAAATCCTTTGTAGATAACACAAATGATTTCCCCCGTTTCAACAGTCTTAGACACCCATCATTTTGACTTGCCAAAAACTTTGTTTTGCATGAGAGAGTATCTCGGAGACTTATATGCTTAGAGAGTAAAATGTCTTGCTTGAGGACAAGCAAGAAACAAAGTGTGGAAATTTGATAAGACTCGGAAATACCCTTATTTCAGGCACATTTTAGGGTGTTTTATCACGTCTATAGCATCCTTACTTGGTAAATAATGTTCATAAATGCTTGAAAATCACTAACTGATGACAGAAGCTACTTTTAGCTTAAAAGAAGTAAAACAGGAGCCCCGGGAACAAATAGGACCAAAAGTTGAGCTTAAAGAGCAAACCAGGCAAGAGCGGAGCCCCGGATGACCAAACTGGAAGGCCACACGCGTGTGAGCATGCCTGAAAACTTTCCAGAAGCTTCCCATGCACGCTCACACGCGTGTGAGAGGCGTGGAGACGGTGATGCGCGAATTTCAGCTAGGGTTGTCATTTCGGAGACTATTTAAACCCCTTTGATGAACTTTCAGGGGGAGGTTCCTAGAAATTTAGTTTTCCTTTTCTTAGTTTTTCCTTTGGAGAACTTTCTCCATTTTTCTTAGCTTTTTAGATTAGATCAATCTCCATTGTAGCAACACAACAAGCTTGGATTGAAGATCTTCTTCTCTCTAGGTGATCTCTATTTCATTTCTATAATTTTAGCTATCTTATTCTTGGATTAAATTAGCTTTTGTTTGCATTTCATATTATGAGTAGCTAGTTTAGTCTAGGGATTTGGATTGTGTGATTGAATATTGTTTGTGTGATGATCTTATCTCTATATTTTGGATCTATGAGTTTGTGTTGATGGATTATCTATTCTTGTCTATTGATTGTTGTTTTGATGAGATCTTGTTTGGATGTGGCCAATCTAGATGAGAGATTGAGCTCTTGACTCTTTCATGTCTTTGATTAGAGTTGGGATTTGAAGCTTGACATAATCATAGTTCCTATGGACTTCTTAAGAATAGTAGGATAGTGTGTAGCTTAAGTGTTTGATAAAATTCCTCTTAGAACTTTGGATGCTTGAAGGCACTCCTAAGTCAAAGAAGCCTTAGTACACAAAGGTGGAAAAGGATTAAGACAACACACTCTTGAATAGACAATATCCTAGTAATCCTAATCCTTAACCTTAGACACTCTACTATGCAATATTCATAAACACTATCTAATCCCTACCCCTTTTACATAATCACAAAATCACTTTTACTTTACTACTCTCATGCACTCAAATCAACCAAATGAACTACTCTCACTCACAAATCAACCCTTCACCACACTCAAATCCTATGCATGATCCAATCAAGTAAACTCCCGAACGCTTGACACACCTCCACGTCCCTCCTTCGAGACCGACACTTGGGGAGTCACAGACTTTCCGTTTTAACATAAATATCTTTTGACACCTCAACCCTACGCAAAATACCGCAATGTCAGTACCTCTTTGAGCTAACTCCTAGGTAGCCCCAATTACGTGAAGGCATCGTAGTACATCACATTGACTGAGCTCCCAATTTTGACTTGTATGCGATGTACTATGGTATTGTTGATGTCCATCTTGATCACCAACGCCGCAACGCATCTCGATGAGGTAATGGACCCCCCGGGAGGTCATCATCAGAGAAAGTGATGACCTCCCGTTTCTACTTTTTTCCTCTTGAAAGGCTTACCACCTCCCCTATGTATAACTAGCGACTCCATTTCTTTCTTTCAGCCGGTGTGTCTCCTCCCGTGGGTCCCCCATAAATGAAATGTATGGTCTGCTTCTTGTGTTGCCTGGGCTCCTCCGCTTCCTTTTCAACTTAATCTCGCTCTGTTATTTGGTTATGCTCCCTTTTTTCTAGCATTTGAGGTAGATAGTTCAGAGCCGTCATCTTTCCTCCAAACCTTTTTCGGTGGGTTGCGCGGTTTCTATTGACCCGATCGCTTGACAAATTGTTTAAAATATCCTCTCTAGATAAGTTTTTCAATATGTCTCTTCAACACGTTGCACTTATCTATGTCGTGGCCGACCTGCCTATGGAATCTGTTGTACTTGGTCTAGTCCACGTTTGGAGAAACTTTCATGCATTCTGGTGGAAACTGTACGATTCCCATTTCCTCAGCTTGACTTAGAATCACGCTAACTGGATGAGTAAGCGTTATCAAGTGTCGTAGTGGGACGAGACGAGGTCGCTCGTGATCTCTCCCCTTCTTTGTGGATGACTGGTTTGGGAGTGGTGCATTTCGTAACATTGAGTGGTGCATTTCTTAACATTGAGTGGTGTAAACCGCACGGCCGCACGTAAGGGCGCGGCCACACCTGAACATGACCCTATATATATATATATATATATATCTTACTTCTCTTACTTATATAAATAGATAAATATAAATATACAAAAATATAATTAAAAAATTTAACAAGGCTGATGACTCGCTCATTAATTCGGCTAACTCTACCGAGTTGGGCGAGTCAACTCGGTAAAATTCGGCCGAGTCGGCCGACCACCTAGGCGGACACCTGGGAACAATTCGACTCGGTTTAGGGGTACCTAGTGCCTAGGCGGTGCCTAAGCAGTCTAGGCGTGAGATTTTTGCAACAGTGCTATATATAAAAGTAAAATCTTCATATTTTATTTTCCCGCCCAAACTGTTATAGTCAATTAATTAAATATTTTATTAGTTAAATAATTAATAAATCTTTTTTGGTAAGAAAATGTAAAATGGAAATTAACTATTTAATACTTTCACCGTTAATACTAAAATATTAAATATTAACCTAAAAAAAACATATATAGTTTGAACAATTTAGGGTTATTCGCTCAAAACGGTGTCATTTAATTTTTAGTGAAATAACCCATTTAAAAAATAAGGGAACAATAGCTAATCGGTCAACTAGGCGACCTAATCGGTGCCTAGGAGGTATAGAAGGCCTAGGCGATCAGCGCCTAGACAGTCTAGTTGGCTGCCTAGCCGGCTGCCTAGCCGGCCAGCCGCCTAGACCACCAATTATGGTGATACGCTAGGCGGCCGGCCAACGCCTAAGCGCCAATTAATCGGAATATTGAATACACAGAATATTGACACAAAATACACAGAACTCATCCTCCTAAGCATTCGAATGCACAAACACATCACAACATGTGTTACTAACATGAATAAACAGAACGGTTGCCTAGAATACACAGAACGGTTTCCTAGAATACACATAATGAATGCCTGGACTACACAGAATATTAACATAAATACAGAGATCGACCGAAACGGAAAACGTGATTTCCAAAAAACGGACGGTTAATTTACAATGCTCAAAACGACGTCGTTTACGTACGTGGTGCACATTGCTATGTGCACCGTGGTGCACGGTACAATTTGCTACTGGTGGCTATCTCTATTGATGGATAGAGGCTATATCTATCAAACCTAAACAAGACAACAATAATTGTATTGTGTCCAAATTTGAATTGAATCTTGGACATCTTCCGGCACTAGGTCTGATTTTTTTTTTTTATAAACAAAGATTCTGCAAACAACCGACGCCATATCATTTTTTAAAAGTTAAATATTACCTATACGACATCGATTTAGACAACGATAATTATATTGTGTCCATATGTGAATTGGATCTTGGACCTCTTCTGGCATTAGGGTCTGATTTTACCTTCTTTTTTTATTTTTTATTTGATTTTTTTATAGACAGAGATACTGCGTCGGTTCTCTCAAACAACCGACGACGTATCATTTTCTTAAAATTGAATATAACCTATACGATGTCCGTTTGAACCAATGTCGTATAGGCTATATTTTTTATTTAAGAATACGTCGTCGGTTCAGCATGAATCAATGTCGTATTTGTTATATAAATATATATATATATATATATATATATATATATATATATATATATATATATAAATTACAATACGACGTCAGTTCATTAATGAACCAACATTGTAATATTAAATAAAAAAATCTTAATGAACCGACATCGTATTGTATATTTTTTTTAAAAAAATTATACGATGTCGGTTATTTGTTATAACTGATGTCGTATATCTTATTTAAAAAATTCTAAATTTAAATAATGTTTTGACATCGAATTTGTTAAAAACTAACATTGTTTCTACGACGTTAAATGTGTTTTTTGTAGTAGTGGAGAGTCGAAGTAAGCACATCGATACCAACTACTTGGCCATCAGGGAGCGTGTTAAGGATAAGAAAGTGGTCATTGAGTATATAAGCACTGAGTTGATGATCGCTGATTCCTTGACTAAAGGCATGCCAACATTCAAGTTTAGGGATTTTGTTGAGAAAATGGGACGTGCGCCCACTTTGTAAAATTTGTATACATTCAATTATTATATGAAATTCATAAAGCATTCAGATATTTTCTCATTATTGTATTGTACACATATATTGTTGTTGAGAAAATATATATCTTTTGAACCTGGAATAAACATAAGGTTTATCCATTAAGTTTTGGTTACCACATAAAGTACTTAGAGAACAAGTTACATTGTGATTACAGTAGATACTACTCGTATTAAGAGGGCATATCTCTATAGTTCATGTTTTTTGTTTCTTTGAGTTTGTACTTGCATTACACCAATTGGGAGAATGTAACATTTTCCATTAAGAAAATGATTAAATGGTGCAAGATATTATGGCTCTTAAATGGCCATTAAGCGGTGCTATTTAGTATTGTAACGGTTGTAACGAAAACTGTTAAAAAGTCTATATTGATGACATATAAACTATAAAAGGATAGGTCCCCCACAGGTCATTGTCTTTTGACATAACTATACAACATCTATATTGAACCGGTGAACAAGTGGAAGACACTCTACAAAATATCACTACAACAACTAAGGCAATCCTCAACAACATCAAGGCAATCTACAAAGAACAACTATGGTTGGAGTGAGGTTAGTAATGTATATGTGATTATATGAATTTGCTTACATATAATATATCAAATTCCTCCAATCACCTATGAAAATATGAATCTATTTTAATTTGATCTAAACCGGGTGGTGTGAACCCCACTCAAATTAATACCTCAAAATGTTTACTAAAAATGCTATTTTATTCTAATTTTTTTAACACAAATTAAGATAATTTTTTTAATGTTGAGTAGACAGTAATAATCACATGTATAAACCATTAAAAACCATTAAATTAAATGATCCAAAGTCTATTTTCCAATTCTACCACAAATTGATTTAAATTTTCAGTCTTCCCCTAAGAAAATAATAGTATTAGTCCCTCTCCTTATTTTGGTCTAATTTGACTGCATATTTCCACAAATGATACGATCTGATGTCACAAAAATTGGGCTAATAGAACTACCAATGTATATAAACGGTTGACACGGTAACAACATTTGTAAAATTTCCAAGTCAATGATGAAATTTTCGGAGTATAGTATATTGCATTAAAACTATTAGTTTAAAATATTTGTTATAAAAGTAATAGGTATTATTTTTAAATAGTTGTTATAAAGTGAAATATGATCCACACATCGTTATGTGGACTATGGTCCAATATGGTGATTTTTTTTTTCTGTCGTTACCGCGATCAAATCACATATCACGTTATATATATATGTGTGTGTATATATATATATGTGTGTATATATATATATATATATATATATATATATATATATGGGTGTTCGTGTGCGGCCTGGCCTGGTCATTAGGTGTGGTCGTGCGGCCTATTTTGAACCATTAGATTAGTCAAGTTATCAGATCAACGCGCAATATATATATAGGAATAAGGTTCAAATTAGCCACTGAACGTAACCTCAAAGTGCAATCAGGCCACTGAACGAAGAAAAAGTGCAATTAGGCTACTAAACACTCTAAATACATGCAATTTTACCTGATAGCAGGTTACCTTCCATTTCATCAGGTTGTCTACTTACATAGATGGTGAGTTGGCATTTTAGAATATTTTTTAATACTAAGCTTTAAATATAAAAATAAAATAAATAAAAATTTTAAAATTTTAATTTAAAAATAAAAAACAAGCAAAACAAGCAGGCATTTTATTTTTAATTGTTTTGTTCATCTTTTAATTAATTGTTTTATAAAAAAAAAAACAAAGCAAGCAGACATTTAATTTTTTATTTTTATTTTTAATGTATTATTAAAAAATTATTTTAAAATGTCAATTCACTATCCACATAAGCAGACAACCTGATGAAATGAAGGTAACATGCTATCTGGTGAAATTGCATGTATTTGGAGTGTTCAGTAACCTAATTGCATTTTTTTCTTCGTTCAGTGGTCTGATTGCACTTTGAGGTATAAAAATAAAATAAATAAGAATTTTAAAATTTTAATTTAAAAATAAAAAACAAACAAACAAGCAAGCATTGTATTTTTAATTGTTTTCTTCATCTTTTAATTAATTTTTTTTTTTAAAAACAAAGCCAGGCATTTAATTTTTTTATTTTTATTTTTAATGAATTATTACAAAATTATGTTAAAACGTCAATTCACTATCCACATAAGCAGACAACCTGATGAAAGAAAGGTAACTTGCTATCTGGTGAAATTGCATGTATTTGGAGTGTTCAGGGGTCTAATTGCACTATTTTTTTATCGTTCAGTAGCCTAATTGCACTTTCAGGTTACGTTCAGTAGCCAATTAGAACCTTATTCCTTATATATATATATATATATGTATGTATGTTACAAAAACACATTATTCTACGTAATAAAATGCACCAATTGACCGATAAAACATATCGTTCCACACTATAATCAAATGCACATATTCACTTAAAATTCATCTGTATATGTGGTAAAACGTATCATTCTACGTATTAAAATATACCATAACGTGCCTCATGTCAGATTATAAGCATACATTATTTACACATATTAAAAAACAGGTGCTAAAATATACACCATCCTACGTATTAAAATGCACCACAACGTGTGTTAAAATGCACAATTCCACTTATTGAAAATCTTCATCCCAGATTATAAACATGCACTATTACACTTATTAGAAAACATGTATTAAAATACACACCATTCAACGTATTAAAATGAACTAGAGAACGAATTAAAATACATAATTCCACAACACACTTATTAGAAACACATGTATGTGTTAAAATACACATCATTCTACGTATTAAAATGCACCAGAAGATTTATTAAAACACACCATTCCACAACACAGTTACACACCATTCTACGTATGAAAATGCACCAACAGATAGATTAAAACACAGCATTCGACAACACAGTTAAATGCACCAACATACGTAAAAAAAAACGCACCACAGCATGTATTAAATCGCACCACACCATGTACTAAAAGTCTAAAATGCAGAATTTCAATTCACGTAATATAGATACTAAAATTACCATAATAACCCACTTAAACATACGCGAATTGCAGTTGGATTAATGAAATCGGACGACGCAGATTAGGCCGCACAACTGCATGGGAGCTCTCGCTGCATTTGAATAGAAATATATATATATATATATATATATATATATATATATATATATATATATAT
>NC_044920.1:15821096-15841874 GCF_003576645.1 Ipomoea triloba | reverse complement strand
ATCTATATATATATATATATATATATATATATATATATATATATATATATATATATATATATATATATATTATCAAATAAAATTGTAATATAATTAAAATGATATTTTAGTGTTGCTATAATGAAACTAGTGTATGGAAAATGAAACTAAAAAATAAAACTTATGTTATAATGTATATTTTCAAATAAAATTATAGTAGAATTAATATAATACTCTAGTGTTGCTATAAAGAAACTAGTGTGTCAATGACCTTGTAGTCTAGTGGCATCCGGTTGCACCCCCATGTGGGAGGGGGTGGGTTAGAGCCTCAGTGGAGGCAATGCTGACTCGTTGTGCTTCGATAGGTTGAGAAAGTAGTTTATGAACATATACTACATTGTAACTAAGTCAGTAGTACTCTAAAAAAAAACAAAAAAAAAAACTAGTGTGTGAAAAATAAAACTAAAAGCCCATATCATTGTCAAATTAGAATGAAGTGTAACTAAAATGGTACTTTAGAGTTACTATAATTAAACTAATGCTTGGGAAAATGAAACTAAAAAATAAAACTTATGAAATAATTTATATTTTCAAATGAAATTGTAGTAGAATTAAAATGATCATTTAGTGTTGTTATAATGAAACAAGCATGTGTGAAAAATGAAACAAATTAAAGAAAAACACAAAATAGTAATGCCAAATGAAACTGAAGTATAATTAAAATAATACAATTCTGTTTTACTTTACTGTCTACCATGTTAAATGGACCATGGTCCACATTAAAATTTTTCATTTTTAATGTTTTTTTAAATTATAACATCAGTTTATTAATATACAGACCGTTTGGTTGCAAGATGGAATTAAGGAGAAAACCCTCAGAATTGGAATTCCACATCAAACGGTAAAGGAAAAAACGAGGGAATCAACAAATTTGGCCTTATTATTATTACTATTACTATTACAACAAAGGTATTTGAGTTTTTATATCACTTCTTCCCTTTCAATTCTCATTAATTCTATTCTGCCTACAAAACAAAAGAATTTGAATTCTTACTTTATTTGTACCTTATTTTTTCCCATGGAACTATAATTCCTTTCCACCCTAATTCCTTCCTTCCAACCAAACGACTAGTAAGTACAATAAATACCAAAATGCCCGTGCAATTGTAATTCATAGCGAAAGATGTAGGATTATTAAGGAGGACAATTTGGTCCCCACACTCCAAACTTTCTTTCCATGTATTATAAAAGTACAATTACTAGGAGGAGGTGAATTTGTAATTTTCAAATTTGAAGAATTGTAATTCCTCACAACCAAACTTTGAAATTTTTTATTTTTTAAAATTAAGTAAAAAATGAATTGCAATTTCTTTGTACCAAACACCCCTTTTACAATTTTGATCTATAAATTTTTTTAAAAAAAAAAATTAAAATAGACCATTGTGCATGTAACCAGTTTAGAAGTCAATGCCATTCCAGAAACGCAAAGTACAAACTACTGATCTGGCCCGCTAACGTAGTTTCCGAAGAAAACATAAGATTGCGTGTCATATTAAGTTTTGTAATAAATCAATGAGGTAATTCAAGTGGCAAATGCGCTCTCTTTGTATAGAAAATTTTTTAGAAAATTCGAATTTGATTTTTACAAGTGACGATTCTCCCTAAGCCAGCTCCCATACATCTCGGAGCGAATGTGAATTAGTCGGATGGACCCGGACCGTTAAACGGATAGAGAAAAACTCGGAACACCTCGTTAATTTTCCAAAAAAATTAAGTTACGTAATCCCTTGCGATATGCTTACTTGCTTAGATCATATGTGCATCTCAAATTCTATTTTGTTCACCTGGTAAAATCTAATTAGTCTTTAAGAGACCTGTTATAAGTACCAATTTCTTTTACCAATGCAAATTAAAAATTTTCACCATTTGTTGGGGTAATATATGAATCACATTTTATTAATAAGTTTTAACGTCAGGTATATAGCCAACTAATATAGGGTAACCCATGAATAAATTTAAAAAAATCACATCAAATGCTAAAAGTTTTTGGCGCAATTTTTTTGTCCATATAACTTTATCCTTTATAAAAAAAATGGGGATGTTATTAAGTTGGTTCAAATTAAACCACAAATAAGCCTAAAATCGAGTTTGATAACTTAACCATTGATCAAATAAGACACCATTTGATAGAACAGCGAGATTAAACTATTAAAGCTGCAACTAGTGTAGTAACGATGAGATTAGAACCATAATGGTGAGATTGGAGTAACAAATGTTGTAAGATTTACTAAAAAGAAGTTTGTTTTAAAAACTAATTGTGGACGCTTGATTGAAATGGGAAATCAGTCAAATCACTATTAAAGACTTTTAAAAAAGTATACAAAAAGGGATTGAAATTTGTAATATTATTCACCTCTATGTTTTTGAGTAATTGTTATGTTCATCTCTAGTTTTTGTTCATGTTTTTATTTTGTCTTTAAACTTTTATTTAGATGGCTCTTTTTGTCCTTATTAATTCCTTAATCATTGTTATTTTCTTTCCTAATTCTTAAGTAATACATTCTACAATTATACTTTTCACTACAAAATATTTTAATTAATTACAATTCTCCATATCTTTAATTAAAAAGCGAAACAAAATGCTTCATCTTAACTTTTAAAATGAAAATAATTATTTAAACCATCTATATTTTTAGTTCTACAGATATATTTTACTCTTTAAAAGAAGGTATTGTTATTTATTTATTATGAAAAATATCATTTAAAAAAGAACTAAAAATTAAGTTAATTCTTATGTGGGGTAAACAGGAATAACATAATGAGAAAACTTTTAAGGGTGTATTTGGTTCACACATAGAATCAGAATCAGAATCAGAACCAAATACTTAATAATGGTAATGAGTTTTGGTGAAAACATTTTGTATGTTCGGTAGTAGGATGAAATTAGAATGATTACTAATATTGATGTTTGGTTATGTATTACCATATAATGGTAATAAAAGTTTTAAAAATACAAAAATAAAAAATCAAGGCAATTGATCATAATATTATGGCATTCAAAGCACCAATATGAACAAAAAAAAAAATCAAAACAAAAATCTAAAAGCACTAATCTAAATTAAGAATTAGATTACCAAGAAACGATACCCTTTTTTAACTAAGGAATAAAGTTTTTAATTGAATGGGCCGGGTAATATATCAAATCTCATAATTGTATTTTAAAAAATTGTTAACCAAACATTAACTATGATTTTAATTCTCATTTCTAGTGTGTAAAGTTATGAACCAAAATCACCGTAAATGATTTCTTCCACAAACTAATGCATGTCCACTTTAAGTCTTCAATTCCCATAAGAAAATAATAGTATTAGTCCCTCTCCTGCCTTATTTTCTGCAAATTTCCACAAATGATTTCGTGATTCTCATCGCAAGAATTAAACATCATCTTCCAAGTCAATGATGTAATTTCCACATACACTATTTTAACTTATGTAGTATTTTCCCTACAAATTTCCAATCGTCAAAACATTTTCACTCGACGCAACAAAAATATTAATTTAGCCCCTCGAGCCTCGGGGTTTAGCATAATTGTTTCTATCGCTTGACTTAAAAGTTATGACTAGAGACGACAATGTAGAGGTTTGTATCCCACTGAAAACATGTACTACCTCCGTCCCATTTTGTTTGTCTGATTCGGTTAGCGATGCTCGACTGAAGTTATTTTTAATTCAATTTTTCATAATATTAAATTTAGTATTAGTATATAAAATTTATATATTTAGAAACTACATTAAAAGTTCTATTAAACACAAAAAATTAAATTTAAAAATAATTAAAAATTACTAAAGAAAATAAGCAATGAAGAAAGAGTTGGTTTGACCAATGAATAGTAAACATGACAGGTAAAATGGGACAGAAAGAGTATGAGAAAAGAGGTTGGTATCCCACTGGAAACATGTATGGGAAAAGACTCAATGATAACACATGAAAACTAGGATCTGGCCTTAGATAAGCACTACACCAAAAATATTACATTTTTTTGTTAGGTATAAATTAAACAATAGATATTATTTTCAAAAGTGTTAATTTTGGGATAATATAATTTATAATTATTTGCGTCTTGATATTAATAATCAAATTTGATCCTTCAGTATATATATACACACACATATATTAGCCTCATTTGAAATAGAAAGCTGGTAATCGATCTATTTGGCCTGAAATTGTTTGTGCGCAAATTAAAGCAATGTTCCGCCTCTCCCATCTTCTAACTGTACTAGTTTTCCTGTGTTTGAAGTCACCTGCGGATGGGTACTTTGCAGAAGAAGGTGCAGGAAGTGTGAAAATGAGGTGCTTGGAGAAGGAGAGAGATGCACTCCTGAGTTTTAAGAAAGGGGTTGAAGATGATTATGGCCTCCTTTCTTCTTGGGGGAGTGAAAAAGATAAAGAGGAGTGCTGCAAATGGAGAGGGGTGAAATGCAGCAACCAAACTGGCCATATTATTGGTCTTGACCTCCCTCGCGTTGGTGAAATCGCTTATCAGCCCTTGAGAGGGAAGCTCACTCCTGCATTACTGGAACTGAAGCATTTGAGTTACTTGAACCTCCAGGATAATGAGTTTATGGGAACTCAGATACCCGAGTTTATGGGCTCGCTAAGCAATTTAGAGTATCTGAATCTTGCAGCCGCTGGCTTTGTTGGGGAAGCTCCTGAGCAGCTTGGGAACCTCTCCAAGTTGAGAACTCTGGATATCAGTCGTAACTATGCCCTGAGTCTCAATAGTCTCACCTGGATAACCCATCTTTCTTCTCTAACACACTTGTACTTGAGCCATGTTGACCTTAGCAGTGCAACAGATTGGCTACAAGCAGTGGCCAAACTTCCTACCCTTGTTGAATTGCATTTGGCAGGGTGTAACCTCCCCCCCGGCCACGGCCACGGGACACTTCCAATCAATTCTTCTTCAAAGTTGTCACTTTCTGTCATTGATCTGTCTGGAAATTCTCTAAAACACTCTTCCAGGTATAGTTGGTTGTTTAACTTGAGCTCCAGCCTCAGTGATGTTGACCTCTCACAGAATGAGTTGCAAGGTACTATTACTGATGCTTTTGGAAATCTGATATCCTTAACTCATCTCAATCTTTCTTTGAATCATCTTGAAGGTGGGGTTCCAAGTTCTTTTGGCAATCTAAGTAATTTGCAGTTATTAGATCTTTCATTTAACAGCTTAAATGCAGAGCTTGATTACTTGTTCCACAACTTGTCTGGGCGTTTGGAGAAGCGGCTACAAACCTTGATTCTATCAGGTAACAAACTTGGTGGTTCTTTGCCTGATGTGAAAACATTTTCATCCTTGCACATTTTGCTTCTCAATGGAAATCTGTTAAGCAACTTCATCCACAAAAGTTTTGGTCAGCATCCTAGCATTGAGGTACTAAATTTATCAGGAAATCAGCTGGTGGGATCTTTACCAGACTTTAATCCGTCAACACTACCCCTGAGCCTGAGGGAATTGTATGTGCACCACAACCACCTAAATGGAACACTAACAAAAACCATTAACAACCTTCCCAAACTTGAGGTTTTAGATCTTTCTTTCAATTCTTTACAAGGTGTAGTTTCTGATCCCCATCTGCACAATCTCTCCCTGCTATGGCACTTAGACCTGTCCTACAACTCACTTGTGCTGAATATGAGCGCCGATTGGGTTCCTCCATTTCAGTTGGATGTTTTTCGGTTAGCTAATTGTAAACTGGGATCTCCATTTCCTAGATGGATTCGCACTCAAACCCATTTATCTGAGCTTGATATATCTGGAACTGGGATTTCAGATTCTGTCCCTGGTTGGTTCTGGGATGTGGCTGCAGGTACAGTGGAGTTCTTGAATCTCTCTTCTAACCAAATGCATGGTTTCCTCCCTGATTTGTCCTCAAAATTTGGTGAATATCCCCAGTTGGATTTCAGCTCAAATAATTTCTCAGGCCCCATACCACAATTTCCTCCAAATCTAACTTCTCTCAATCTCTCCAAGAATAAGTTTTGGGGGTCAATATCTTTCATTTGTAACAACTCTGACTCCTTGAGTGATCTTGATCTCTCAAATAACCACTTATCTGGTAAGCTCCCTGATTGTTGGGCCAATTTGGACCAACTTGCCATTCTAAATTTGGCTAATAACAATTTTTCTGGGAACATCCCCAACTCGATTGGATCGTTATATCAGATCCAGGCATTACACTTAAGAAACAATAAATTTATTGGGGAGCTTCCTGGATCCTTGAACCAGTGCACCGAGTTGAGAATCATCGATGTGGGGAAGAACAAATTGTCTGGTAGAATCCCAGAATGGATAGGGGAGAATCTGGTGAATTTGATTGTTCTTAGTCTCAGGTCTAATGAGCTAAATGGAAGAATACCATTACAGCTGTGCCACTTAAGCCTCATACAAATCTTGGACCTCTCTGTGAACAAAATCTCGGGTTCTATACCAACATGCCTCAAGAATTTCACTGCCATGAGCAATGAAACCAGTTCAGTTAAGACCATAACACTTTCATATTACAATGCTAAAGGCAGCAAAAGTTTCGAGGATGCTTCTTATGCGGATAGTGCATTGCTGGTGTGGAAAGGAAGGGAATACGAATACAGCAACACTCTTGGATTGGTTAAGAGCATTGATCTGTCAAGTAACAGATTATCTGGAGAAATCCCGGAAGATATCACGTTCCTTGTTGGTTTAATTGCTCTCAATCTTTCAAGAAACCAATTGACTGGAAGAATACCTCTGAAGATTGGGAAGTTAAGGTTGTTGAATTTCCTAGATTTGTCCAGAAACAAGCTTTTTGGTAGGATCCCACAGAGTCTTTCAGAGCTGAGCTACATTGGTGTGTTGGACTTGTCAAACAACAACTTCTCCGGCAAAATCCCATTGAGTACTCAGTTGCAGAGCTTCAACGCCTCGTCGTACACGGGGAACGTTGGACTCTGTGGACTTCCCCTGCCAAAGCTCTGCCCGGAAGATCAAAAGCATCCTCTTCCTGCTGCTGAAAACGATGAATTCCAAGATGGGGAAAGATTATTAAGGCAGCCCGGGCTCTATGCTAGTGCTGCGGTTGGCTTTGTTGTTGGTTTTTGGGGTCTCATCATATGGCCTATATTCCTCAAAACTACATGGACTCTTGCTTATCTCTCATTCTTGGACAGAACAGGACAACGTTTGGGTGTAACTATTGCACTGATGATGGCCAAGTTGAAGAGTCTACTGCAAGGTTGAACTGTGCATTTTCCTCCTTCCCATGGGGCGTTTGGTTCACGGAATCTTGGATTACCCCAGGTAATAAGATTACTTCCAGGAAGGTAATGTGAGATTTTGGGAATGATTTGTTTGGTTTGGATTGTGGAATATAATATTACTTTGTTTGGTTAAGGGTTATATTTTAGGTTATATGTGACAATTTACTATAATGTCCTTATATATATATATATATTTATTTATTTATTTGTGTGTCTTTATTGTGTGTATTTTTATTTATTTATATGTATGAATGTATTGATGCTTAATATTAAAAAAATAAATATATAAATATACACACATGTATATTTGATTATATAAACATATATTTATTTTATATATGTTATTGTGTTAGTATGATTATTAATATTATTATTATTATTATTACTATTATTATTATATAAGGATTAGTTAACATGGACAAAGTTGGAATAATCCAAGGTAACCTTAGATTACCTAAAAAAAACGGGGGTAATCACATTACCTTGAAACATTACTGCCACATCAGCTTTAGGGGGAGTTTGGTTCAGGTAATCTTACATTACCTTGGTAATCTGAGTCTGGTAATGTTATATTACCTTGTTTGGTTCAGGTTATGAGATTACCTCGTAATGTTATATTACCTTAAAGCTGATGTGGCGGTAATGTTTCAAGGTAATGTGATTACCCCCATTTTCTTAGGTAATCTTAGATTACCTTGAACTATTCCAACTTTGCCCTTGTTAACTAATCCTTATCCTTATATATAATAATAATAATAATAATAATGAAATAAATATATATTTATATAATCAAATATATATGTGTGTATATTTATATATTTAGTTTTTTAATATTTACGCATTGATATACATTCACATATACATATAAATAAATAAATACACACACATGCAAATAAATAAATAAATATATATATATATATATATATATATATATATATATATATTATTGAGGGTATTATGGTAAATTTACCCATATAACCTAAAATATAACCCTTAACCAAACAAGGTAATATTATATTCCACAATCCAAACCAAACACATCACCAAACACATGAGGTAATCTTACATTCCCAAAATCTCACATTACCTCCGTGGAGGTAATCCTATTAACTAGGGTAATCTAATATTCCATGAACCAAACACCCCCTTAAGGTAATATAAGATTACCAGGTAATCTCATAACTTGAAACAAACAAGGTAATATAACATTACCAAACTCAGATTACCTAGGTAATCTCAGATGACCCGAACCAAACAGCCCCTCACTGTAATCCGAATCTCTGTGTGTGCATTGTATTAGTAGAATTTGTAAGATATATTGAAGCAAGTATGTCTCATACACATGAAAGAAACTAAGTCGAAATTAGATTACACCTTTGTCATCATCCGATGATATGTACTGGATCTCGATCAGGAGAGCGTTGTCAAAAATGAAATTCTTGACCTTCAAATGGTCATTACTTTCAGAACGAATTAATCCGATTAAATAAAGGATAAAAAATATAAAAGACCCATGAATGCTCGAAAGAGACAAGATAGTGTTACAGTTGTACTAATTGTTCAAGAGATTACAAGTAATGTTTTAACAAGACATAAGATGTCTCAACAAGATAAGTACAAGGCTATTTAAACAAAGTATACCTGAGCAATGTCTATCCATGCTATTCGGGCCCGCCTGTGCAGGGCAAGCGGTTACAACTTCTCGAATGGTCGTGTCTTGTCAACCTATCCCAGCCAAGCTGATCCCTCGTTCCTAGGTCAGACCATATTGGGCCTACCCGTGATCGGCTCTCAGGGTCCCTTGCCCGGGTCGATTCGCCTTACACTGGGTAGGATCATTCTCTAACTTCGTTTTGAGCTTATTAGAGAGAGTACTTGCACGTGATGAATATAGAGAATATACTTGAGTCTTTTGATAATAACCCTCGACTTAAACAACTCCATTCGCAAAAGTCTTCTTCCAGGTGCTCTCGTTTCGGACTCACAACTTCCAATTGCTTCGTTCTGATACGCCTTCTTCCAAAAATATTTTCTGCCGAGAAGACACAGCTTCTAAGTAAGCTTCTTCTAATACAGTTCCTTCCGATACGAACGGAAGAAATAAACAATTTACACAGAAGACTTTGAGGGGTCTACAAAGACATACAAATTGCATCATAAAAAATTACAAACAAATTATTCCTAAGAAAGATGTAAAGACAAATGGAATACTCAGAAAGAGACAAGATAGTCTTAGTTATTGTATTAATTTTTCAAGAGATTAAAGTAGTGTTTTAACAAGACATGATGTCTCAACAAGACAAGTAAAGGACTATTTATACAAAGTATGCCCAAGCAACCATCCACATGATTCGAGCACTACCCGTGCAGGGCGGCCAATATATCCATCATCAGCCCTCAACTCTCTAAGCTACGAGTTATCACCATCGAGAGAGAGTACTTGTCCTGAATTGCAACCCGCACTGACCACAATGAGTGACGCCACTAGTAGTCGTAACCGTACCGCTCATACCCTTCACCGTCGCCCGCCCCATTATTCGCCCTTCTTCCTTCCAGGCCTTATAAAGTCCTCCCTTCCCCACTTCCTTCATATCTCATATTCTCCACCATCTTAGTTCCCCACTGAGTATGCATCTCTACTCCCGAACCCACGACCAATTAAGCCTCCGAGCCTAAGTTCAAGCATCAACCGTTCAATTGACTCCTACTCTTCTTTTCCTCCTCCTCCACTCCTACCTCAATTCAAGCATCAGCCGTTCCCCTCCTTTAATTTATTGTTTCCTCCTAGCCCATTTTATGTGCAAAATCACACGTTTGATTCTAATTCTAATTAAGATGGTGTATAAATGGGAGATCACATCAGAGAACAGCGAGGGACCATTTATAAAAGCAACCATAATAATTACCAAACAAGTTATAATTACTATCAATCAGACAATTCACAATTCAATGACCATTAACTTTGTTCCATCAATATTTCTGAAACAAAATAACATTACACAATTTACATGTCATATACTGCCATACTGGCCTATTGCATTATTAGAATATTAGCCCCTCTTACTTTAAAAAAAAAAAGAATATTAGCCCCTCTAATAATTTTGAACACAATATATAATGCATTGGGAATTAATATAAGGTGACTATTCACATTTGTAGTCAATTATACTGTTATTTATAAAATGCATATTTGACTTTAAAAAAATGTGAGATGGTATTTTCAATTCCTCAGTTATATTTGTTGGTAGAAATTGTCTCTGAATTAATAAAGGTGTAAAATTAGTCCATCAATTTTTTCCATCCAAAGTGAGGTTTTTAGTTCTGACAGGCAAAAAATAAATAAATAAATAAATGAATAAATAAATATATAAATAAGGGAAGACCTCTATATTGGCATGGTCTTTCTGATTATTTGTAGTCTCCTAACTCTTACAAAATGTTCTGGCCAACTTTAGACTTAGCCACGATCCAAATTGATTAACAATTTAGAAAACAACGGTTCAAGGTTCATCATGGACAATAATTCAGTCGTTATAATGTGGACTACAGTTCAGTGAGTTTTGTAGACTATGGTCTAAAAATGGCACCGTTTCTTTAAGTAAAGAAACGGTTGCCATTAAATTTTAAGAGATCTCGTATTTTTAATGTATTTACAACAAAATGAAACTATAATGTATCTAAAATGAAATTGTTTCACATATTGTGTTTATATTATCGAATGAAACTGTAATTGAATTGAAATGATACTTTAGTTATATTGAAATGAAACCGCAGAATGCATAAAATAAAACTGAATAATATGTCTCACATATTGAGTGTATATTGTCCAATAAAACTGTAGTTATATTGAAATGTAGTTCTGTTGTAATCAAACTACAGTGTATATAAAATGAAACTGAATAACAATTTCACATATTTGAGTGTATATCGTCCAATAAAACTGTATTTATATCGAAATGATAATGTGGTTGTACGTGTTGTAATGAAACTACAGTATATATAAAATGAAACTGAAAAAACGATTTCACATATTTGGGTGTATATTGTCCAATGAAACCATAGTTGAATTAGAATTATAATTTAATAGTGTTGTAATCAGACTACAGTGTATATAAAATGAAATTCAATAACATGTGGATCTCACAGTAATAAGACTATTGTATCATTGTATGTATAGTGTTGAATGAAACTATAGTTAGAACAAAATGAAACTATAGTTCTGCTTAAATGAAACTAAGCTACAATGTATATAAAATATAATGAAACTGGATATGTTATACACGGAACGGTGCAGAACGGGTGTCTTTTCTTTTCATTAAAAGAAACGACACCGTTTTGGACCATGATCCACAATGCTCCGTGGACAATGGTCCATGGTATAATTTGCCACAAGAATTGTAACCTGAATTAGTACCATAAGGTCCTAGGTTGTCCATGAACCATTAGTTAATCAATTACGGAGTATTTTTTTAATTTTAATTTTTAAATATAACTAATTATTTAAATTTTAATTTTAAATAAATGATTGAAATATAATTTAAATAAACATGTTAAATTTCATTTTTAAAAATTTTAAATTTTGTATTGAAGTTTTAATTTTAAAAGTAGTGCAATTTATTTATTTATTTTAAAAAGAAGAAGGGCTTGTCAACGAATCTTCAGCAAAAACTTTTGTAAGACCGTCTCATCGTGAAACGGATTGAGTCAATGTGAAAATGTGATACTTATATGCACAAATGTCATACTTATATGTTCAATTGTAATACTAATCAGGAATAAAATTTTTGTTATTTATAATGGTAAATGTAATACTTTTAAGGGAAAATGAAATACTTTTACCTTTCGATTTAAATATATTACATTTTTCCTCAAAACTATTATATTTTTTCTTATAAGTAAGGGGAACATTACTTATTATGAAAGATTTAATACTTTCGATGAAAAATATAATACTTTTACATCAAAATGCATAATTATTACTATACATTTTTCTTCAAAAGTATTAAAATTTTCCTTATAAATGACAAAAATTTTATTCCTGATTAGTATTATATTTGAGCATATAAGTATGACATTTGCGCATATAAGTATGAAATTTGCATGTTGATTCAACCCGCCCCGACCCGTCTCACATATAAAGATCCGTGAGACGGTCCCATACAAGTGTGATCTAGGCAAAAACTTATGTAAGACCGTCTCACCGTGAGACGGGTCGGGTCGGGTCAATATGAAAAATGTAATACTTATACGCACAAATGTCATACTTATATGCTTAAATATAATACTAATTAGAAATAAAATTTTTGTTACTTTTAAGGGAAAATACAATACTTTTATATTTCGATTTAAAAGTATTACATTTTTTCCTCAAAAGTATTATATTTTTTCTTTATAAATAAGGGGCATTTGTCAACATTACTTATTATGGAAAATGTAATACTTTTTCTCTTATAAGTAACAAAAATTTTATTCCTGATTCGTATTATATTTGAGCATATAAGTATGACATTTGCACATATAAGTATGGCATTTGCATGTTGCTTCGACCCGACCCAACCCGTTTCACGAATAAGGATCCGTGAGACGGTCTCACACAAGTGTGACCCATTCTTAAAATAACTCGAGTTTTAAATGACCACAAGATGTCCTAAAAGGACCACATGTGGTTATTTTTTAAAACTTGGAAGACCATTGGATGTCATTTAAAAGTCGAGGGACTACAACTAGTAAATCGCTAATACTTGAAGGACCATTGGAGGTATTAACTCTTAATAGAAACATAATCTTGCTCTCTTAGTATCTAATCTAAAAAGATAATAAGTATGAATGAATGTTATACCCTTCATTTATGTCCGTTTATTCCGTTAAGTTTTTCTATACATTATGCTATAAAAGTTGTACTATACAATATTTTGGATAAACATACCCTACCGTTATAACTTCCGTTATATTTTTCACTATTGTTACTATGTACATGCATCGTACACCATATATTTTCTTATATTATTCAATAATAATAATATATACACATTATATATTTGAGTTATATGTTAGTTAATTATTTTTTAAAATATAAATATCAAATTTATAAACATTATTATTATATTCTCAAAAAAATAAACATTATTATTATTATTATTTACTATAATTTAAACATCTAAAATCTAAATAAATTTAAAATTTTAATATAAAATTCTAATATTGGACACATATTTTTTGTGCATCGCGCATAAAAAATACTAGTTTCACAATATAAAACTAATTAAATTAAGCATTAATTTCATTTGTCAAGACACTTATATTAACATATTCAATCAGTAAAAATAATACTAGCTAGGCAAGTGTCTAATAGCGACATATGAGAGATAGGAAAACATATTAGATCTTACTTATAGGCAAAGCGTCATCCATCTTCAACGAGACCCTTAAGCTTAATTCACATGAATCTATTAGACGCGAAGATCCACCAAGCAGTAGTATTGGAAAAAGTACATGTTGGTGGTAGTAGATGACAACGTTAAATATACTCGGTAATTTTCTTAAACAAAAATACTGAGACTCTCAAGAAATTACGATGATGTTAGTTCATAATGAGAAATGGTGCACAATAGTAAAGATTTGGTCAAATCGTAAGACATAATTTCTCAACTAGGATCATCCTAGAATTTTGTGAAGAAATGAGATTCTTAATCAACTATTAGTAGTCGAAATTGTACGACAGATCCTCTTAACAAACATTGTGAGTAAAGCTATTGTTGGATGGGGTACTAAGGCCTGGGTAGTCGGCCCTTAGAGTGGTTTACTAGTTGAGCTCGATAGGCGCTCGGCGAAGGCTAAAAAGGTGTAAACGTCCAACTACGTATGGTAGCCCAGTCAACTTATGTCAAGTCTACTTTCCTAAATATCCTTAACTTCTCTAAATCGCCTCCACATTCCATCAAATATTCTACTCTACCATACATTACACAATTACGAATTAATATACGGAAGCCTAATTACCATATGCAGTAATACTTTTCCACAATAAGAGGCCATAACCGAATACAAGAAAGGGGCATCCTCTTCATCGATTTTCATCATTGACCTATTCATCTTCTCCTTCATCTATCCAATCACTCCTCCCTTTTTCCTGTAATTCCATAAAATGTCCCAAGCCCGAGAGCTCTCTATGCAAAAAATATATATATATTTACAAGATTATTGCAAAGATAGTAGATTTTGACTAGGCATGGTTCAAAAAAGACCTGTGATTTTTTACCTTTATATTTTCGTAAAAAAGATATTGTGTTTCATTTATTTTTCCCTCATCTTATTTATATTTTATTTCTCATCCAACTGGTTGTGTTGGCAAGCCAACCACTAGCCAAAAGTCGTAAAGCCAAGCTATCAATGACAAACCATTATCATTCATGAGTTAAGGTTTTCCGTAGATCATTTTATAGCACCTAGAACAGTAGTTGTTTAAATTGCAACATCTCTCAAAGACTCCTGACAACACCATATGTTTAGACAAACCGCATACCTACTTTTGGATATCTACTCAAAAAAAAAACCTACTTTTGGATATCTACTCAAAAAAAAAACCTACTTTTGGATATAGAATCATTGCATACTAAAGGTCAAAAGCATGCATCGCAAAAGGAGGACATTGCAACTTTTAGACACATATGATATCACCTTCCTTCAAAACAAAAGTTGGACAAAAATTTTTTAGCAAGTAAGCTTAAGTCTTTCACTACAATTCCCAAAAAAAAAAAAAAAAAAAAAAAAANAAAAAAAAAAAAAAAAAAAAAAAACTTTCACTACATAAACTTTTGATAGTGTTTTGTGTTACAAATTTTTTTAAAAACAATTCATACTCAACTCTCTTCTAGACTTTTTTGGTTGTCTGACCAACAAAAATTGAAGCCAATATATAAGTTTCCCCTTAAGAAAATAATAGTATTAGTCGGTTTCCTAAGTTGCTCTAATTTTGTGAACAAATTTCCACAAATAATGACATACTTCGAGCTACTCATCCCAAGACTTGTGCATCAATTTCCAAGTCTACAAACAACGAACTTGGCCATCTAAATAATTTCCAACAGAAAACCTCAAATTGCATTCAACGAAAAACAGTAAATTAAGTTTCGTAATATGTTGCGATATGATTATAATACCACAGCGTCACACTTGGGTGAGACCGTCTCACAGATCTCTATTCGTGAGACCGATCGGGTTGAGTTGAAGCAACATGCAAATGTCATACTTATATGCTCAAATATACTACTAATTAGGAATACAATTTTTGTTACTTATAAGAGAAAAAGTAATACATTTTTCATAATAAGTAATGTTGACAAGTGTCAATTACTTATAAGGGAAAATATAATACTTTTAAATCGAAATGTAAAAGTATTATATTTTCCTTTAAAAGTATTACATTTACCCTTGTAAATTTTTTTTTATTTCTGATGAGTATTTGATTTGAGCATATAAGTATGGCATTTATACGTATAAGTATTATATCTGCATCTTAACCCGACCCGACTCATGGTGAGAAAGTCTCACACAAGTTTTTGCCTTTAAGAATTGGGACCGCATGTGGTAATTTTTTAAAACTTGGAGGATCATTAGAGGTCATTTAAAAGTCAAGGGACCACAACTGACTCTGAATACTATTGACTCTGTTACAATGTAGTTTTTGTGAAATATTTTTAAGATAAAAAATTTTTGTTTTCTTGATTGCGTTGATTAGGAGTTATATATATATATATATATATATATATATATATATATATATATATATATATTGTGAAAATGCATAATATCAGTGAATGTGTTTGGTACGTGTGTTCATGTTAGAATTAGTGGTCAAATTTAAACGGTGTGATTTTGAGCCTAGACGTTACCGATGGCAGCTTATTTTCTTTTTGAGTGTTTATTTTTCCCCTTTGATCTTTAGACTATTGCGAAGCTACATGTTATATGTTTTCATGAGAATGATTAAGATCGACATTAAGTTTTAGCCATACTGACGTCTTAATACCAACACCCTTTCATATATTTTTCCCTAGCGTAAATTTGAGCTTGAAAATGAAATAACATTTCTTTCTTGTTAACTAGTTCCAAACAACCTTGACCCATTTAGAAAAATAAAAGATTCTATCTTATGCTTTAGAAGATCGGTTTTTAAATCTTAATTATAATTACAAATTAGTTAAAGAAAGAGTGTGGGAGAAATTGAAATGATTTATATATAATTGGGTAGTTGGTGATTTTTTTATGGTTTATTCTCAATATTTGAACATCTTATTGACCTGTAGATATAATATTTGATCACATTCTATTTTGAGATGAGCTACGTTGTACACGTTCATAATGTTGTTGGAGCTATATAGTTGTTGGCAAGTTGTGGATAATATGGTGGTGAGGAAGGCATGAAATTTTAAATGTTTGGTAGGTTTTCTCGTAAACAAAATCACAAAGATGCCACTAACATTTATGAGAAGATGGAGAGTATGCTTTGAAAAAATTGGAAAAGGGAAAAGAAAATGCAACAAAGAATAAAAAACTAAACTACAAATTCTGAAAAATAAACAACAAAAAATAATGGTTAAAAAAATCGCTAGGTGCTTGGGAGCGCCTAGGCGGTAATTAATTGGCGCCTAGGCACCCATGTATTTTTTTTATTTTAGTTTTTATTTTTTAAAAATGTATTCAAAATTTTTTAATTTTTAAGACTTAATAATTATAAACTAATTAATAATTGAATAGTTAATATTAAATATTAACTTAAAAATATCTAAAATTTGAACAATTTAGGATTATTTACCTCAAAATAATATCGTTTTGAATTGAATAATCCATTTTCAAAAAGAGAACAATAGCTAATCAGTGACTAGGTGATCTAGTCGGTGCCTACAGTCGACCGGTACTTAGCGCCTATGTGAGATTTTTGCAACACTGTAAAAAATTAAAAAAAAAATTGGAACACGATGAAAGGAAGAAAAGTAAAGGAGTTAGTGATTATTTTTTTATGATAGTAGAGTATAATATATGAAGAAATCAACTAAATTGTTTTTGGTTTAAGATTACAATTCTCTACTAATTCTTGAACTTATTTAAATTTCCTTATTCATTTTCTTTCTTAAGCCACCTTCCCCATGGCCCCATTACAATCAAAAAGGAAAAAAAAGAAAAACACTTTAACTCGTGTGGAGTTTTGATGGACAAGCAAGCCTATGATAAGTGCACTTCAAGAGATGATACGAGTGAACCCTTTCCTAAACACTTGAGGAATTGAGTGTGAACCATGAGTACTAGTACTACTATGCACTATTGTTTTGCATGCATATGATTTTAAACTCTCAAGAAGTATTATGCGTTTGGTAATGTTCTTGGATTGAATGCCTAGGTTATGTAATAATCTTGATGGTAGTTTGTTTTATTCTTTGATTTCTTGTTAAGGGACTAACAAGGTCGTCTAAGTGTGAGGGAATTTCTTAAACACTTATCACTAGATGAATGATTTCTCGGAGCACTCTCTAGATGACTCAAGTTGTACTTGAGAAGTTTATTGAATTTCTTTATTAGGAATGCCATATCTTCTTCTGTTTCTTATTTTTTGAAGATAAGTTGGAGTTATCAGTGTAGCAGGAAGCAGCAAAGACTGAAGACTTTGGCAGCAGCCCATTAGTTTTTGTATTTAGTTTTCGGCCTTTGATAATTTTATTTAGAGCAAATACCAATTTTGGTTCCACGACTATTAGCAAAATGACAATTTTGGTCAACATGTTCCATTTCTATCAATTTAATCCCACGACTATTGTTTAGTACCAATTTTGGTCCCACGACTACTATTTTAGTGCCAAAATTAATCGCGCCAGTCACCCATCCGTTTAAAACGTGCCGAAATCTAAAATTTTTGAAGGTATTTTTGTCCTTTTCAACTCAATATTCCAATTTGACCATTAATAAAGAGATTTAAGCCCTAAGATCAATCACAATTCACAATTCTCCTCCTTAAATTAAGGTAAAATGAGGAGGAAAACTGTGAATTTTGATCGATTTTAGGACTTAAATCCATTTATTCATACTCAAATTAAGATATTAAGTTGAAAATGATGAAAATACGATTAACAATTGTAGATTTTTGCATGTTTTAAATGGATGGGTGACCGGCGCGATAAATTTTGGCACTAAAACAATAGTCGTGGATGAAAATTGGTACTAAAATAATAGTCGTGGGACCAAAACTGGTAGAAATGAAACATGTGGACCAAAATTGTCATTTTGCTAATAGTCGTGGGATCAAAATTGGTATTTGCTCTTTTATTTAATTCATTCTAATTGATTTTGCCAGCTAATGTAATTGAGCTTATTATCAGTAAAATTAAAGTTAAGTTTACGGGGTGTTTGAAAGTTAATTACTGATTTGGTCTCTCTCCTATTGGGATTTCACCACTTTGGTTCTCAACTTTTAAAATTGTCCAATTGCATCCTCGACTATCCTATTTCTCACCGAGTTGGTCTTGAGCCAAAACTGCTGTTTTTCAGACTTTAAAACTAAGGATAAAAATGTAATTTCATTGTCTAAGGCTCTTCGGGTGTGTATTTCCTTCTAATTTCGACGGTTAGTTTACAGTAAGAAGAGAGAAAAACCCCCAATTTGTAAAACCTAACCCTAATCGCAAACAATATGAGCTAAATGTTGAGAATTCCTCCAGATTTCAACCCAAAATCATAATTCTACAATGGTGTTCTACATAAAGTCGTTGTAGAAGGTAATGGGTTCAAGGAGAAATGTTGCTTCGAAGTACAACACAAATATGATTCTCGTCTTTTATTTCAAAGTGATTTATGTGTTATTGTCTATTGTCCGTTGTTTCGTTTGGCATGTGGGAACCTATGTTATTTTCGTTATTGTCTGTTGTATGAAATTTGTTCAACGAGGACCAACGAATATTCTATGTGGGGACTTGGGTTTTGTTTGTATGTATGTGCGGGTGTGCTTCGAATATAGTTAATGGGGACAAATTTTGCTTTAATTGTAGTTACTAGGGTTTGTTTTATTAGATACAAAACCTTTTCTGTACTATGTTGGTTGCTAAAAGACATTGGTCCACTATGCATTTAGTGTGTAGCTTTATCAGTATTTTAGGTATGATGTGTTCTCTTTTTTAATGTAGGTGTATCTACTTTTGACCAATTATGCCTAACAACATTTGTTGTGCACTGTGTATGATGCTTAATATTTTATTAAGCTTTATTATAAAGAAATTAAAATTTTCATATTTAAGTAGACTACTATACTGTGGTTCTAACAATAGAAATTGGTTTTTGTCCTCATTGATTACTTTAGGTGGACTAGAATCCTACATATTCACTATGTATATAAGGCATGGAGGTAGGATATGACAATGTATTCCACTAAAATACTTGGGAGGTAAAATTAAGAGTTTTAGTGGCATATATTCTTATGAATGAGGTTTTATCACCCTAAAAGAGAAGTTTGGTGAACGTGGGTATAAAGAAGGTAACTTTAGATTCTTTTTAATTGTTCAAGACTGTTTAGTGGAGTTGTTAGATACTGAGACTTTCAATGTAGCCAATAGTGTGATTAGGCCAAAAAAAGTTGAAGTTTGGGTTGTACCAAGTTCAATTGCTAAGGATTAGATCATTGAAGAAGGTTACCAAGTTCAATTGCTAAGGATTAGATCATTGAAGAAGGTTATATAGGGGAATGAGTATGAAGAAGATAATGTTGATAACTAGAGGTAAAGCATGGGGATGAGAATGATGAATTAAATTTTTCAGATGAAACACCTATTATAGGGAGTGATGGTGAGGTTGAGAGAAATGTATGGGATTTTGTGAAGCCTCCAGAAGTAGTTTTAGCCCCTCTTACTCTGTGCCTTGAAAGAACTTTTAAGGATAAAGTTGGGTTCAAAGATGTTGTGCACACTTATGGTGTGATAGATGGAAAGCAATTAACGTTTATCAAGAATGATAAAGTAAGGTGTGTAGTTGAGTGTACTGGAAATGACTGTAAATGGAAAGTAACTTTAAGAAAGGATAATGATTATTTGTCTTGGAGAATAACTGCATTCAATGATGAACATTGTAACTGTGTGTGGGTTAATGAGAACAAAATGGTCACTATTGCATTGGTAGTCAAGAGATGGAAGAAACATATTGCAAGTAGCAGTGATGGGAAGATGAAAGAGTTTAGGGAGATAGCTTACACTACAAATCATTTTCACATCAATAGAAGGCAAGCATACAAAGCTATTTCATTTGCTAGGAGTTAGACATAAAGAGAACAAACTTTAACTTTCAATAGAATTTGGAATTATTGCAAGGAAATAGAGAAGACAAATCCAAAATCAACTTGTGTTAAGTTATCTGATTTCATGGATGAAAATGGTGCAAGGAAACTGTTAAGGGTATATATATATATATATATATATATATATATATATATATATATATATATATATATATATATATATATATATATTTTTT
>NC_044920.1:15725960-15820618 GCF_003576645.1 Ipomoea triloba | reverse complement strand
ATATATATATATATATGTTAGGAGGCATGTAGGGAAAGATTTAAATATTGTAGACCTATCATAGGTGTGGATCGGTATTAGAGCCTAGGTTGAACCTTTGGGAATCACGTCAAAGCCTAGGTTGTGATCAGAGTTTGATATGCTCTGTAACAAAGTGTATATCAGAGCTTAAGGTTGTTTGTAACACCCCAATTTTCAACTCTTACATTAATTACAAATCAATATTCATATGCTGCGGAAGCTTACATCTTATCAGCAGAAAACTGGGTGCTACCGCCACACCTAGAGTGAATTCTATCACCTTTTTGACAAACTTCACTCTAAGTGCACAGGCTAAACTTACAACATTAACAACAATCCTTGTCTACATCAAAGAGTAGACCCCAACCTGCACTTCCATCCTATTTAGAGCTCATCGGCTATAAGAGTCCACACTAAACTGCATCTGATAAGAACACATTGAAGTGCAGTTAGCGCGACGGCTAAGTAAGGATATCCGTTGTCACTTAAAAGTAGACAAAGGTTTGAAAACACGCATAAAAGAATTTTGGTAACTTGTACCCAATTGATGAGATTTCACCTACAAATAAGTTAACAATAAAGACTTTGCATAAAAAAAGAGTTTAGTGAAGCAACATCCACCTGTCTCGTAAGACAAAATCATTTCTTTCTCAGCTTTAAAACTTCCTTAGTTTCATAAGGAAATTCTCATCACTTTTCACTTTTCAAAGAGAGATCACCCACAACCTTTGGGTATTTTCACTTTTCACCATCTCTTTTCCGTAGCTACAGCGTAACTACATTCATATTTCGAAATCCACTTGGTCCTAGATAGAAAGTGTGAAGCCTCTGGAGTATTCTTTCTCCACTTTTGACTGACCACTTGGATCATTCAACTCGGGTTCAGTGGTCATCGCCCGGTCTAATACTGATCCCCTGGACTTATAGGAGCGTTAGAATGATTCCTAGCTAGCCTCACTAGGTTCATAAGAACGACTCCTACCCGAAAATAGAGTTACTATATTAAGTGTGCACACCCCCGCAGGAGACCCTTTTCCTTCCGGGTGATATAGTACTCGGCGAATAGACTTCGCCCACAACAGTACGAACTGGTCATACAATAACATAACCACCATACGAGAAAGGAACTTTAAGCTCTTTATCCCGTAGGCTACAAGACAAGGTCCTTCACCACTTTTACTAGAACGAAGGGTTTGAAAACATTTTCCTTCCTTCAGTTTTCTTGCTCAAATCATTTCTTTTGGACATATTTCGCAATTGAGTCCAATATTTAAAATTGGCTACCTCATTAGCCCCTGAAGGATTTTCAAAATACTTTCAGTGCCCGCAGGCTTTTCAAACACCATTTTCTCATCATTCTCACGTAGAGTGCCCACTCAGTAAAAGTGGTATTTTTCCCTCAAAAAAAATAAGGTCTTGATAACCTGTATAGCATACGTCCTTCAACGTAAGTTTTCATAAACATTTTACTTGCCCAAAGGCTTTTCAAGCATAGCTCGAGTACGAGCAAAAATTGGAAAAGGCTTTTCAAGCATAGCTCGAGTACGAGCAAAAATTGGAAGAAGCTTTTCAAGCATAGCTCGAGTACGAGCAAAAATTGGAAGAAAACACAGCTAAACACAAGCTGGTCACTCATCAATTGGAAGAAAACACAGCTAAACACAAGCTGGTCACTCATCGGATACAAGAAAACACAGCTAAACACAAGCTGGTCACTCATCGGATACCTATATATTCTACTAACACTACATATCTCCATTCCCAATACTTATTCCTTATCATGAACTTCAGTCCATCTTACAATCCAATCATCATCGGTAATCCATAATCATGGTTCCACCATTAACTAATAATAGATAGTTATCCTTGTCACTATCGACATCAACAACTTCCACCATGATCAACACCATTAGATCATAACTTGAGGATATCGCACATCCATAATCGATACTTAGTCACCCATAATCCAACAATTGACCTTACTCACTCTTAAGCATTAATTATTGTCATTAGTAACTACTAACCTTGTAATCCATCATCGACAACAAGTCAACAACATTATAACATCATTGTCAAGTCATCGAAAGCATTAACACCATTATTAACCATAATCCATAATTATCCATTAATCTAAACCATTAATTCATAATCACCAATTCATAACTCATGTACCATAATTATAGCATTATATATCACCACCATAATTATAATTCAACATCTTAGCTCAACAACATAATGACATCACCATCATCAATAACGTTATCCATCATTCCATCATCCTCATTTAATTCCATCATTAATCCAATCTTTAATCATAACCCTTATAAGCTCATAATCTTCATAACTTTCCTTATTTATTAATAAGAATAATAGTTCCTAATCACCATTTTAATCACTAATCACCACCCTTAACCATAATTCATAATTGATTTCCACCTTAAATCAATAAACCATAACCCATATGCATAATTACCCTCATTAGTCTTAACCCATCAATATTGTAATCCTTACTTATTTATGATGCCCATAACTCATATTTAGTCCACAATTTCTCACCTTCAACAACTTACCCATCTATACTTAACATAAATCTTTAGTCCTTAGTCCAACATTATCCTCATCACTAGGCTTCAACGTGAACCAAATCACCATAATTAATCATTAAGTACTCTTGGTCATCACCTTAATCCACCATCATTAATTAACAAAATTCATTATTGCCCATAAATCACCATTAAACTTTAAGTGCCCATAAATCACCATTAAACTTTACTCATAAGCTATTAATCATCCAAGAACCACCATCTCATAATCTATTTGCCAACATCCATATTCATAACAACTTTAACAACACCATTAATGAGAACTCACCAACACAACATTTTNACCATTAAACTTTAAGTGCCCATAAATCACCATTAAACTTTAAGTACCCCTTAAATCCATCGTTAATATACTCATAAGCTATTAATCATCCAAGAACCACCATCTCATAATCTATTTGCCAACATCCATATTCATAACAACTTTAACAACACCATTAATGAGAACTCACCAACACAACATTTTGTACATATATATTATGTAAAATACAATTACATATATATTATACATACCACATGTACATAACAATTTTACTTAGATCTCATCATATTTCAACCAAACAATCAATTATCCAATTTCAAGTGACTAAACCGACTTATGGGATTCCTTACCTCCACCGGGTTACTAGTCCTCGTAGAAGACTTTTGGAGTTGATTTCCCCAAATTTCACCTTAAAATCCTAAGATCACAATCAACACCATAACAAGAGATTTCAAGAAATTAATCTCAAATCCATGCTCTAGGAAGGAAAATAGAACTATTTACCGAATAAAAAACGAAGATTTACCGAATAAAATTGAGAGATGTGAAGGAATTTGCCATGTGAAGAAATTGAGAAATTATGAGTATATTAACGATGGATTTAAGGGGTACTTAAAGTTTAATGGTGATTTATGGGCAATAATGAATTTTGTTAATTAATGATGGCGGATTAAGGTGATGATTAAGAGTACTTAATGATTAATTATGGTAATTTGGTTCACGTTGAAGCCTAGTGATGAGGATAATGCTGGACTAAGGATTAAAGATTTATGTTAAGTATAGATGGGTAAGTTGTTGAAGGTGAGAAATTGTGGACTAAATATGAGTTATGGGCATCATAAATAAGTAAGGATTACAATATTGATGGGTTAAGACTAATGAGGGTAATTATGCATATGGGTTATGGTTTATTGATTTAAGGTGGAAATCAATTATGAATTATGGTTAAGGGTGGTGATTAGTGATTAAAATGGTGATTAGGAACTATTATTCTTATTAATAAATAAGGAAAGTTATGAAGATTATGAGCTTATAAGGATTATGATTAAAGATTGGATTAATGATGGAATTAAATGAGGACGATGGAATGATGGATAACGTTATTGATGATGGTGATGTCATTATGTTGTTGAGCTAAGATGTTGAATTATAATTATGGTGGTGATATATAATGCTATAATTATGGTACATGAGTTATGAATTGGTGATTATGAATCAATAGGTTTAGATTAATGGATAATTATGGATTATGGTTAATAATGGTGTTAATGCTTTCGAGGACTTGATAATGAGGTTATAATGTTGTTGACTTGTCGTCGATGATGGATTACAAGGTTAGTAGTTACTAATGACAATAATTAATGCTTAGGAGTAATTAAGGTTAATTGTTGGATTATGAGTGACTAAGTATCGATTATAGATGTGTGATTTCCTTAAGTTATAATGGTGTTGATGATAGTGGAAGTTGTTGATGACGATAGTGACAAGGACAACTATCTATTATTAATTAATGGTGGAACCATGATTATGGATCTTCCGATGATGATTGGATTGTAAGATGAACTGAGATTCATGATAAGGAATAAGTATTGGGAATGGATATATGTAGTGTTAGTAGAAAATATATAAGTATCCGATGAGTGACCAGCTTGTGTTCGGTATTTTCTCAACTGTGTTTCTTCCAAATTTTGCTCGTACTTGAGCTATGCTTGAAAAGCCTTTGGGCTACTAAAAATGTTTATGAAAACTTAAGTTGAAAAACGTATGCTATTTTGGTATGCAGGTTGTCAAAACCTTATTTTAAAAAGGAAAATACCATTTTTAGTGAGTGTGTACCTTACTGGAATGATGAGAAAATGACGTTAAAATGAATAAAACCTTAGTTTCAAGGAGTTACGAGGACCTTGTTGTCTTTTTACCTCGGGCTATAATTACCGAAGGTTGTCATTGAAATATGTACGGTTGTATTCGTACTTAGGCGAAGTCTATTCGCTGAGTCTCTACGTCACTCATGTATGGCTAGACTGTGGGGGTGTGCACACTTAAGCGTATTGACTCCGTCGTCTCCGGGTTGGTGTCATTGTAATAGACCTAGGCGGGGCCACACTAGGGGTCATTCTAATGAACCATCGTCCAAGGGACCGAGAAGAGAACTTGCGTAATGACCGCAAGCCCATGTTCCAGGTTCAATCGGTCAACGACAAGGAATATTCAACATTTCCTATAAGGCCTCATACTTTGAAATGAAACTAAGTCGAGTTTTCACAAGTAATGGTTGAATCAATGACTATGATGAGATATGTGATACTAGTTCCAAGAAACTAGTCGAGTGATGTCTGAGAAATGGGATATTGTGAAGATGTTAAGTATGGTTGTGAAAATTCACGTGTGTATCGTGAAAATGATGAAATTCCTGGAAATGAGAATGTTTGCAAATTCGTCTGAAAGACATGAAAATGATTTTGAGCGGCAGTTATGCCATTATTCTTATTTGAGAAAAGCTTTACATGATTTAACTTATATACGCTACTATACTATCTGTGAATCATTTGGTTGCAGGTAGATTTTCAAATCATGGGTAAAAACTTTACGAACTTCCAAATTATTTGTGTTTTCAAACCTTTGTCTACTTTTAAGTGACAATGGATTTCCTTACTTAGCTGTCGCGCTAACTACACTTCAATGTGTTTTCTGTTAACAGATGTTATATAGGGTGGGTTCCTGTAGCCCGATGAGCTCTGAATAGGATGGAAGTTGAGGTTGGGGTCTACTCTTTGATGTAGACAGGGATTATTGTTAATGTTGTAAGTTTAGCCTGTGCACTTAGAGTGGAGTTTGTCAAGAGGTGATAGAATTCACTCTAGGTGTGGCGGTAGCACCCAGTTTTCTGCTGATAAGATGTAAGCTTCTGCGATGTATTATTAGGGATTTTGTAATAAATCCAAGATGTTAAAATTGGGGTGTTACAATCGCTGCCACCTAAGGAATAAATTTGGGGGTATGTTACTCATTGCAATCTCCATTGATGTTAGTGATAGTCTATTTCCTATATGCCATTGTCCAAGAGGAAAATAAAGAGCCATGGACTTGATTCATACAACTGCTGAAAAGAGATCCAAAGAATACTAGTGTTGAGGCAAATTTCACCTTTATGTCTGATAAACAAAAGGGTCAAATTCTAGAATTTGAGGATATTTTTCCCATTGTTAGTCCTCGTTTTTTATGTAAGGCACTTGCATGGGAATATGAAAATAGCTGGTTTTACTGGAAATCCAATCAAAGATGCACTATGGAAAGCTGCAAGAGCTACTACAGTAACCACTTTCAATGCAGCATTGAGGGAATTATAGGGGTTTAGATGTTGAAGCATTTGAATGGTTGGCTGACAAACAATATCCTGCTCAATTGTCAAGGTCTCATTTCTCAGATTCATGTAAGAGTGATATGCTTGTGATTAACGTTTATGAGAGTTTTAATGCTATGATTTTCGATGTTAGGAAAAACCTTTTCTGAACTGCCTGGAGATTTTAAGAAAACAAATTGTGGTGAGATTGTTTGAATGTAGGCAGTAAGCAGGAAATTGGACTTGTAAAATATGTCCAACAATTGTTACAAAATTGTCAGTTTTTAAGAAACAAGCAGTAGGGTACTAGGGGTATCAAAGTGAAGACTATTTATTTAAACTGAAAGGAGCTTATGATCACCATGCAGTGGATCTTAGGGCTATGGCATGTTCATGTAGGAAATGTCAGTTGGCAGGCATATCTTGCAGGCATGTAATAATGGCTATTTGGCTTAAGATAGGGAAAATTCGATTATTTGACTATGTGGATCCTTGCTATTTAGTTGAAAGGTTTTTGAGGACTTATGCAATGAGTACTCACCCATGAGCTAGGGCTGAAGAGTGGCCAGATAGTGATAGACGACCCCCATTGCCACCTTTATACACTAAAAAGGTTTGAAGACCAAGAAAGCTTAGGAAAAAAAAATCTGCCAATGAACTAAAAAAAACTATCCCCAAACTAACAAAATATAGATTGCATGTATTAAGAACAAATGTGAAGCTTCGTTGTAAAACATGCAAAAAAAGGTGTATTTGAATAACCTGCGGGCAATGGAAAATATCCATGAAAACCTATTTTGAAAGGATATTACTATTATGGAGGAATTATATACAAAGTACCTATTTTTGGAGAATATACTTTGTTTATATATATATGGAGGTTATCTATATTTTTATTATTGGAGGTTACGAGAATCTTGGGCTGCGGTCCAGATTATTGTGAGCATTTAGGGCTGCGGTTCTACTTGCTATTGATATGAGAACCTAGGGCTGCGGTCCTATTGGTTATTGATTGGGTGGGTAACCTGGTAGTAAAAATCCTGGGTTACTAGGGCTAGTAACTACCTTTGGGGCTTGGAATCCCCGGGGTGTGCGCACTTAGGTTTCTAGTTCCTGTTTCCATTTATATTGTATAGGTGTGAAGGTCCGGTAGTGGAGGTAAGCTCCGTTCCTATACTCCTATAGGTGATTTGAGTACCTCCATACTTATATTTTTACTTGGTGATTTATCTATTAACTAAGAATTGCTGGATACCTCCACTTATGTATTATTATGCTATGTTGATATTGGAGAATGAGACTTGAGTTATCTATGATTATGAATATATGTTGAGAAGGATATTGAGAAAATCTATGTTTTGAACGGGCTATATGGATGTGAATTCCTCCTTATACTTATATATATTTTAACCTATTCGGAAAGTGATTATTTGGAGAGCTATGCCTTTATATGATATTGAGAAGTATTGAGAAATGCTATATTATGAATCCTCCAACTTTTATTTATTTTGAAAATGAGTGAATAATCTACAAACTAGCTATATACCATTTTGTAAGACTAAACCTTATCTTTTCGGGGACTATATTACCTTGTATTAAATCTAGTATTTTCGTTCAGAAGTGTGTGTGGGGAAATTGATTTGGAAAATATCTATACTACGTACCTTTGGTGTGAGTCAAGTTCTTTTACTAAATGGTTCCAAAACCTACTTAAAAAGTATATCAAATTTCAAAAGTATATATATGTATTTATTTTACATGGCGGAGTAGAGCTTACTTAGCATTTTATGCTAATCCTATTTGTTTGTATTTTCCAAACCTTGTTCTTTTCAGGATTTGATATAAGTGACTCATTTTGAGAGCGCGACATAGAGCTAGTGGCCTTTGGAGTTGTCTCTTGGTTTTGTTTAGAATATTAATTTTTGTATTATAGTTGATTTGTAATTTGGTTAGTGAATTGTTGCAATATGGATTGTAGTTAGAAAGCTTTGTAGCCTGTGCGTTTGGGCTTAGCGGTGGTCCAAGCGTAGCATAACACCCCATTGGTTTAGAGTTTAAATTTTCGCTTCCGCATTTATTTAGAATGGTTAGCAAGAAAGATTGTTTATATATGGGTTATTCATGTAGTAGAAATTTGGGGTGTTACAGCAGCGACCTTCGTTAACAGTGGCGCCCTCAGCACACGGTGGTGTCCCCTTCACTGCGTCTGTTCTGACACCCTCCACTGGCAGCCGCTCTGTGAACCAAACCAGATCACCAGCGCAATCGACCAGACCGCCAGCGCAGTTCAGCGGCCAGTACAACTTTGTGCGCGCCTCTAGCCCTCTTGAGCGGCGACTGTCCAGGGTTAACTACAACTTGCGTCGCTCAAAAGGCCTTTGTTTCCACTGCGATGAGCGATGGTCTCCGGCGCACAACTGTAGGCGACTATTCCTCTTAGTTATCGATGACGCCGTGGAATCCTCCTATGCCGACCAATACGCTGCTACGCTGGATTTTTCTAAGTCAGATAGCCCCGGCATCTCCTTGCATGCGATCACCGGGTCCGCGAGCAGCAATACTATGCGCGTGTCCATGGTTGTGAACGACAATCCAGTCATCGCGCTAATGGATTCGGGCAGCACTCACAACTTCATTGATAAGGAGACTGCCAAGCTTTTGGGTTTGGTGGTCCGCAGGTGCCCCAGTCTATAGGTTGCCGTCGCTAATGGCGAACGTATTACCGGGTCGGGTATTTGTGAACACGTTGTGTTATGTAAAAATGGGCACCAATTCACTGTCACCTTGTATGTCATTCCTCTTTCTGGGTTTGAGTTAGTGTTAGGGGTTAAATGGCTTCGTACATTAGGGGCCATTATTTGGGATTTTACTGCGATGACTATGAGATTCTCGCATATGGATCAACGGATTACGTGGAAGGGGGAACTCGCCAATGCTTCTACCACCCTCCATACTTTACAACCTCAGGTTCTGGTCAATAATGCTCTTGACCATTTTTTAACTGATTTTTCTGACCTTTTTCAGGAACCAGCATCCCTACCACCACCGCGGAGTTGCGATCATCGCATTACGTTGATTCACGGTGCTAATCCAGTGGCAGTCCGACCCTACCGCTATTCGCAGGCACAAAAAGATGAGATTGAGAAACAGTGTGCTTCAATGCTCTCTCTCGGGATTATACGACCAAGCCGCTCTCCCTACTCCTCCCCGGTATTGCTAGTACTCAAACAAGATCGCACCTGGCAGTTTTGCATTGATTACCGTGAATTAAATTCCATAACTGTTAAGGACAAATTCCCTATCCCAGTCATTGAGGAGTTGTTAGATGAGTTGCACGGAGCTAAATTTTTTACGAAGTTGGACCTACGTTCCGGTTATCACCAAATCCGAATGAATGCTGCGGATGTCGACAAAACAGCCTTTCGGACACATCATGGCCATTTCGAGTTTCTGGTTATGCCGTTTGGCCTTTGCAACGTGCCTTCAACGTTTCAAGCTCTTATGAATGACGTTTCGGGCCTAAGCTGCGTAAGTGTGTTTTAGTTTTTTTTTTTTAACGATATTTTGGTTTTTAGCAGGTCCTGGGTGGAGCACTTGCACCACGTCCGTCTTGTTTTTGGCCTCTTACGTCGACACCAACTTCTCCTTAAGCGTTCAAAGTGCTCTTTCGGCGATACGAAGGTTAGCTACCTTGGCCATGTGATTGATAACTCGGGAGTTTCAATGCATCAAAGCAAGGTGCAAGCAGTTCTTGATTGGCCACAGTCAGTGAAGTCCTTATGTGGATTTTTAGGGCTTGCGGGGTTCTACAGCAAGTTCATCAAGGACTTTGGTGTCATAACGGCTCCATTAACATCGTTGTTACGGAAGAATAACTTCACGTGGACTAACGAGGCTACCGCTGCTTTTGATAACCTTAAAACTTTGTAACCTATGCTCCAGTTTTACAGCTACCTGATTTCTCTGTCATGTTTGTGGTGGAATGTGATGCCTCTGGCATTGGTATTGGCGCAGTCTTGCACCAAAATCGCCACCCAATGGCCTTCTTTAGTCGAAAGCTCGCGGCGCGCCATCACAAGCTCGCTGCCTATGAACAGAAATTAATTGGGTTATCGCACGCCATTCGACACTGGCGACACTACTTGTGGGGTCGGAAATTTATTGTGCGCACTGACCACTACAGTTTGAAGTTCCTGCTACAACAACGCCTGACCACTTCGCCGCAACACCATTGGATCAGCAAGCTCTTAGGATATGACTTTGAGGTCGAATATCGCGCCGGCCGTCTAAATACGGTCGCGGACGCTTTGTCCCGCGAAGATGAAGACAATCCCTCCCTCTTGCTACTTTCTGCACCTGTCTCTACCCTTCTCGATTCTATCCGTAGTGAGGTTACGGCTTCGGCTGATTTTAAGGACTTGATACATCGGGTTCGTGAAGGCGTTGAAGGGTCGCATTGGGAATTTGTTAACGGGTTGCTTCGCTACAGAGGTAAGATTTTCTTATTTCGTACGTCTGCACTCATTCTTCTTATCATTGCAGGTGTGCACGGTGTCGCGCATGAAGGGTCGCAGAAAACTTTATTTCGCCTCACACGGGAATTTTTTTGGACGGGGATGCGGAAGGATGTCCGAGACTTTGTCCATAATTGCCCTACGTGTCAGCACTGCAAGAGCAAAAATTTGCACCCAGTCGGTCTTCTTCAGCCCTTACTGATTCCTACGCTAGTTTGGAATGATATTTCCTTGGATTTCATCGAGGGGCTACCCAAGGTCCAGGGTAAATCGGTCATCTTGACAGTCGTCGTTCGCCTATATAAATACGCCCACTTCATTCCTCTCGGTCATCCCTATACTGCTACTTTTGTGGCTACCGCCTTCTTTGCAAATATTGTCAAACTCCACGGCATTCCCGAGACTATTGTCATTGATCGGGACCCAACGTTCACAAGTCACTTTTGGAAGGAGCTGTTCCGCTTCAGTGGGTCTACGCTCTCCCTCTCCACTGCTTATCACCCGCAAATAGATGGTCAAACTGAGGTAACCAATCGCACCATAGAAATGTATCTCCGATGCCTTGTTGGTGATTTTCCCCGTAAATGGCTCAGTTGGCTTCCTTGGGCTGAGTATTGCTACAACTCTTCCTTTCACTCCGCGCTTCGCAAATCACCATTTCCTGTTGTCTACGGTCGTGAACCCTCGCGCCTATTGTCCTATGAACCTGGGATGTCTAAGCTCGACGCTGTGGATATGGCACTCAAGGATCGTGATGCTTTCCTACAGGACGTGAGCACCTTCGCATCGCTTAGGATCGCATGACGACGATTTATAATCGTAAGCATAGGGACGTGGAATATGAGGTACGCCAATGGGCGTGGCTCCGCCTCCACCCCTACAGACAATTGTCTATTAGCAAACGCCTTTTTCACAAACTTTCACCGAAGTTCTTTGGGCCGTTTCTTGTTACGAAGCGTGTCGGCAAGGTGGCATATCAATTGGCCCTTCTGGCTGGCAGTCGTACTCACGATACCTTTCATGTTTCATTACTAAAGGATTTCCGTGGCTCACCCCCCGCCGTAGACCCAGACTTACCTCCGATGCATGATGGTCGTGTTCTCATTCGTCCGGCGGCAGTGTTACGGGCTCGACTCAACCGTGGTGTCCAGGAAATACTCGTGCAGTGGACTGGTGCCGCGCCTGAAGACGCCTCTTAATTGGGAACCTTTCGAAAATTTTCAGTTGTTATTTCCCGAGTTCAAGCTTGATGTATTGGGGGGGGGGGTGTATTGATACGTTCACTGGAAGACAATATCAAAGGCGCAGGAAGACAACCACAACAGCTCCAAAATGAAAGACAGACTAATTCCTTAGCTGCTATTTTTACCTATTCTTATGCTTGATTTATTTTTCCTATTTTTATGCTGCTTTACCGTTACTTTTCTGTGTATTTAAAGAGGATGCTTACAAGATTGAGGGATCATTTTTTCTTTGGATTAATTATTTGGGTAATGTCATTTGGGAGAAGAAAAACTCCATATTTCTTCAAGGCTATCTTTGTTTTTTGCTTTCTTTCCTTGTTTTTATTTACTACTACAACCATAGGTAGAAAACCCTCCACAGCTCGGCCGCCTCCCGCTCGTCCCTCCAGTCGAGTACGCCGACCAGTGACGCGATCTCATCCTTCCCAGCCCATAACAATCCCATAGTAAATTTCAAAGTGTGGAAATGGGTTTTGTTTGAAATGTTTAATTAGACAAGTGTTCCTTTATTCCACAAGTCCAGAAGCAACATCGAGGATGATGTTTGATTTAAAGTGTGGAAATGACGCACTTTGTGCTTGAATGTTTAATTGCTTAAGTTGGTCTTTTGGGCATGATAAACGAGTGTGTTTTTCAATTTGGAGAGTGAGTTATTGTTTGTGCTATCTAGGGAGAATTTTGACTAGATGCCATTAAAGTTTTTATTCTTGAAATATCTTTGGGAAGTTACTTTTTGTACCCATGAGAGTGCTTTGAACCAAATAGGTTTACATTCTTGCTTGCTTGCATGATGTTCACCTCTTATTTAGATAGGACCTTAGTAAAGGATCTCTCAAAGTGGGAGTGTGCACTTTTTAATTTGAGAAAGATAATGTAAGCAAAGCCCGGAATTGAATTAATGGTAGGGCATGGGTAAAAGGTGCGCCTATTAGTGAGGTTAGAGCGAAAAATCCCTTAATCCCAAGAAAAAGGCATGAGGCGAAAAATCCCTTAATCCCAAAAAAAAATCCCTTAATCCCAAGAAAAAGGCATGAATGAAGAAAAGTAGAAAAGGCAAAAGGCTACTCCTAGAGGTAAGAAATGAGGAAAGCCGTTTCGCAAGGATGTGGGCAAACCATTGCACTAACCTTAGAAAAAGCGTAGAGCTCTACGTGAAGTCGGTTGTCCACTCGGAATGATCCTAGGAAATGAGAAAACAGAGAGGAGGTGAGCCGCTTCGCTAGGGTTCAGGTACCCATTGCACCATCTTCGAAAAAGCATGAAGATCCATGTGAAGTCGGGTGCCCAATGACGTTATCCTAGGAAGTGAGAAGAATGAGGGACCACCCCAAGCCATTGGGGGTGAGTGGTCCACGCCCCTACTCCCACTTATCTTACTTGTTTGGGCTTTGGCGTTTGGTCGGAACGGTTGATTAACTAGTGTACATCGTTCCCACTAGTGGGATCGGCTAAGGCCTTAGTTAAATGAAAGGTGAATTCAAAATTGTTTTGCACGAATGGGCATGGTGTGAGAAGTGTGTTACCCTTTGCTTATAATATCTATCTATCTATGAAGGGTTTTTACTTCCCGAAAATATTTCTTGAGTTGTATGGCATCTGGCCAGCATTCATTTGTAGATAGCACAAAAGATTTCTCCTCCTCCAATAGCCCTAGAGTAAGCATAGTATCTTGGGAACTTATGTGCTTAGAGTTGAATTGTCTTGCTTAAGGGCGAGCAAGATTTAAAGTGTGAAAACTATATATTTAGGTCTAGTGATAAGTGTATATTTGATCATATTTAATCCCCACATTTAAGCTTATTTTCCACTAGATAATATAATTGGTGATCAATACACTACTACAAAAAACACCTTTAACCTCGGTTTTTTAGCACTTTTAACGTCGGTTAAAAATAGACGTCGATCTGGCAGACGTTGTATATAAATGATACGACGTCGGTTGTAAAAATCGACGCCGTATGTATTTTTTAATTTTTAAAATTAATTAACGACGTCGGTTATTAAGGAAAACCGACGTCGTTTATTTTTAAAAAAATTTTAAAAAATAGGATACGACGTCGGTTTTTCTTAATAACCGACGTCGTATCTTATACTAAAAAAACTTAAAATAAACGACGTCGGTTATACTAAATAACCAACGCCGTATGTGCTTTTTATTTATTTTTTTAAATAATAGACCCGCGCATACGTACATTCCATTGTCCACCACTGTAACATAGCAGGTCCCAACACCCACAACCTGGTAGACAAATCAACTAGGATTAAGCCCTTACAACTGAAATAGCAGAGAGCTAACAGGTGCACTAAAACAAAATCAAATACGAATGATTAAATAAATAAATCATACAAGAATTAGAATCAACTCTTCTCCAATTTCTCTAGTTTTTTAATAGTCAAAGACACTGTTTTGCATCTACTATAAAACACAAATATTCACAGTTTTGGAACATTAAACATATCTTCCATCCAAGTTCATTAAGTTCGAGGACATTTACATACAGCATTCGAATTTTGTTGCCCCCAAAAATGTAATATAATTACCTTGTTAGCACCAGCATAGGCTGTTATACACCAACTCCTCCACGACCCTTGTCAAGTCACACAGGACGATTCCAGAACGGATCGAGCTGTGAACAGCCTTCGGCAACTTCGTAATGCTCCTCATCTACACAAAACAGACATTTAATCATACAACAAAGCAAAAGGAGGATGCTACGTGTAGAAAATGAGTACGGTGCGGTGTCGCGGTGGTGGTGCGTTGTCGCGGTCGCGGTGGCGGAGGGCGGCGTGCGGAGGCATGCAGTGGCTGTGGCAGGAGGTGGCTGTAGTTGCTCCCAGTGGCAGTGCGGTAGCTTGGCATAAGAAGAAGAAGAAGAGGCCAGGAATGGCCTAAGAAGAAGAAGGAAGGGCTACGGCGTGTTGTGCGTTGAAAAAAAAAATAGATCTGAAAGTTGCTGTGCGTTCAAAATATAAAAACAGATCTGAAAGTTTAGTTTATGCTATGTGGGTACGGTTTATTGATACCCTATGGCGTCGGTTGTTGAAACTACCGACGCCATAGGGGTTTTATTATATATATATATATTTTTTAAAATAGGTGAACCACGACGTATTGGAATATAAAATAATAATAATAAATATATAACGTCGTATATAATATATATATTTTTTAATTTTTTTAAATGTACAATACAACGTCGGTTTTTTTAGAAGAACCGACGTCGTATAGTATTTATTTTTTTAAAAAAAATTTAAATTATATACGACGTCGGTTCTTCTTAAAACCGACGTCGTATGTTTTTCGTAAATTTTTTAAAATAGTTTAACGTCGGTTTTTTATTAAAACCGACGTCGTATCCTTTTTAAAAAAATTTATAAATATAAATAATTTGTTGACGTCAGTTTTTTTAAAAACCGACGTTATTTAGGTGAAGTTAAATGTGTTTTCTGTAGTAGTGATATAACTTTGATTTTCTTTACTTTGGTTAATATTTGCAAAATATATTTTAATTGAGGTAAAGTTAAGAAAATTAGGTTATATTGCATTTAATTGGATGATTTAGAGAAAACCTAACTTTAATTTGTAATTTTCATCTTTAATGAATCATCCTAATATTTTTAATTGCTAGTGGAAATATTAGGAAAATCCTGAAGATATGGAGGATGATGAAGGGACAAGAACAAATGGATGATAATGAATTAAAGTGGAAGACAAAAGCAAAGAAGATTAGGTCCATTTTCATCATTTAAATCAGGCAATAATGGAGTCAAAGAGTAGTATTTTTCAATGGTTTAATCACAAGTACAAACCAAGGCAAAAGTGGAACAAAATAACAATAAGCTGAAATGTTCGCACAATTTGTCCACTGTTCGGTAATTTGAACATATATCAGCCTATGAATGTCCAAATAAATTGATCTTTATACCGTTGGAAATAAGACTTCAAGGGCTACAACTTTGATAGAAATACAAATTTCGTAATTCGGAGCGATAAACAGTCAAATACAGCCTGGAAGTTGATGCTTCGTCACAGTGGTGTCATGCTTGCGAAAAATTCATCTTTGCTTCATTTGTTGCTCAATTACATCATGGCTTACGAATTTTTCCAATTATTTGCTCCCTTTGCTGCCTATATAAGGCCCTCTCCACTCCCAAATGAAGTAGGGAAAAAGCTTAGCAAGATGTAGAATAGAGCAAACACTTGTTTTTCTTTCCTTTCTTTTTCTTTGTTTTGTATTTTTCTTCCCATTTAGATTATACAAGTTTATTTTCCTTATGCTTTATGTTATTTACATTTCTTCTTCTTTTAATTTATTTTCACTATGCTTATTTAGTTTAGTTTGGGTTTAAGGTAGGAATTTATTATTTATCTTGATGCTACCTTGCTAATAATTTCATAAGGGGTAGAATTATAACCTTGGATCATAAGCTTGTTCAAGAGGCTTTGTTTGTATCTTGTTAGTAATTACTAGCTATTTTTATTGGCATGTAATTGGAGAGTATTTGCTACAACGGAAGCTGGGTAAAAACTTGAGCCACCTCTTGTACAACCCAAATATCTCGCTACGAGAGTAGGGGACGAATTGGGGGGCTTAATATACTTTGTGTACTTCAAGAGCTTGAGGTTGATGCGTCATGAAAGTGGGGTAACCCTTGCTCTAATTCAAGATATCAATAGCTTGAGGTTGATACGTCACGAAAGTGGGGCAACCCTTGCTCTAATTCAAGATATCAAGAGCTTGAGGTTGATACGTCACGAAAGTGGGGCAACCCTTGCTCTAATTCAAGATATGGTAGGATCTTGAATTCTTACGTGTATGCCCTTTTGATCCGTGATTATTGTTCTCCCTAATCCATAAGAATATATAGCATCTTGATGGTAATAATTCCTAGCTTAAATCCTATTTTTTTCTTATTGTATTTATTTCATATTTTTAGTTTGTTAATTTATCAATTTATGTTTATGATTGTGCTTGGATTCTCGTAAGTGGGTTAAAAAGCTCTAAAGTAAATAATTACACAACTACGTGCCATAAACGCCAATCCTCAGCGGAACGACAAAACAAAACCCGGGAGCTGCTCGACAAGGTAAATGAGCGTAACAAACATCTAGAGCAGGAAAGAAGTCCCGGGAGGCCCAGAAAGTTCCATCAACGCGTGGAGCCCACGTGGATGGATTCCAGTACCCATCCACGTGGCCATCCACGCATGGATGTGCACGTGGACGAGACAGTGTGGATGAAATTTATCTAGGGCAATTTTGGGGAGGCTATTTAAGGAAGCTTGATAGGATTTTTTGGGGAATTCTGATTTTCTTTGTTTTCTAATTTTTAGTTCTTAGAGGTTCCCAAATTTCCATTCTTAGATTTAGTTTTACATTTCCATTTTGTATGAAGAAGTGAAGATCAAAAGCTTGGATTGAAGATTACAATTTCATTTACTAGGTGATTTCTATTTTGAATCTTATTTCTATTTCTATTTGCATTTCTTATTCTTAGATTGAATTGGTCTATGATCTTGAATCTATGATTATGCTTAGCTAATTCTATCTAGGGATTGAGTTGTGTGAATCTATGCTTGCTTAGTGTGATTTCCTATTTCTTGATGTCGATTTGATGCATTTGATGTTGGAGATCTATTCTTCTCTATTGATTATTGGTTTGATTAGATCTTGTGTAGATTTGACCAATCTATTGAGAGTTTGAGACCTTGACTCTATCATGATATTGATTTGACTTAGGTTATAACTTTTGCAATCTTAGATCCTATGGAATACCTTGAATGGGAATAGTAGGAAGGTGTGAAGCCTAGGTGTTTGATAAAATGTCTCTTAGTGCTTTTGGTTGCCAAATGATACTCTTAAGCCTAAGAAGCCCTAGTACACAAAGGTGGAAGAGGACTAAGAGAACACACTCTTGAATAGCCAACACAATTGAATCATTAGACCACTACTTAAGACACACAATGATGAAACATAGATAGCACAATTCATTCCCTTATTTCCTATTATTTGTTACTTCAATTTTAGTTACCTCTTTCGCACACACACTTTCTAAATGCCCTTCACACTTATCAACAACCTCGTATGTTCCATCACGCATTCCTTTGATTAAAAACATAGCAATCTCCCGCATTGCCTCCTTCGACACCGACACTTGGGGAGTAAAGACTCTTCGTTTTATTTCTTTATATCTTTTGACAAACCACAAACCGACCACCACTATGCAAATCAAGCTCTGTCAGTGACCTTAGAAACTAAGTTTACTTCCTTGTACTCTGAAACATTAAGGCCCTAAAGGCAACGTATTGCTTATACTTGCTTTAGCATCGAGAATTATTGTTCTTCTGATCGTACAATTTCTTATAAGGGATCCTTGCTCACTCGACTGCTAATCGCCGTGGTAAGATGGTCCGATCAAGTCTTAGTATTCATCTTGTGATTCTTGCAGGTTAATAGTGTGAGTTATCAGCTCGTCTTTCCGATCTTCAATGGTTCTTCTTGCTGGTTATCCGGGGGTAGTGGAATGCAGCTCTCAACTTTAATCTCGCGTCTAACGCGATCAATGGTACCTTCCCGATGCGAGGTATGAGCCAAAATTCTCTTATGAAAATGCGATGACTAAGCTAGTCCTTAAGTTTACTTCTGACGGTCTTGATCTTTCTACGATTCGGTCTTTTACTCGCCAGCTTAGCTATTCCTTATTTCTTTCTTGCCGTCGAGGTTCCTCCTTCAAGTCCTTACAAAAGATACCACTTTCAAGGTGTGCCGAATAGGTCACACGAGGTCCTTACTTCCTAATTCACTTCTTAGTCCCTTCGTACTTAATGCGGTCCGATAACTTGCTTGTGACGCTTCTTCTTATCTTCGAGGGTCTCGAAGGTCCAAGCTTTCCTTTCTACTTGTCTTAGTATTCCTTGCTTTCAAGGTTGCAACTTCTAATTTTTTCCTTCGTGGCCGCTTCAGAGGTAGGTATGACTATCTTAAGATTTACGCATCCCGACCTAACATTCTAATTCTTCATGCAACGTCAATTCCGAGCTTAGATCGCATGAGACTCTTCATCGCTGATCCGGAAGCTCCAACTTGGTGTGCTTTAACTCTTTCTAGATGTGTCAGGATCCGCTCTTGCCGTCTCACCGCCAAGGGTATTCGTGTCTTCAGTCCTCGAGCTCCTTTCGCTCTCTTCGTCTCTTATTTGACTTCACCTGCACGGAACTTGTCCTTCAGGTCTTGAGGTTAGTGAAGATCTCGCAGACGATGCTACACGCGTGAAGATGCCAATCCTAGGGAACGTAGACTGCTGCCGATGACTTCAAACCGCATGTAGATCAGTATTCTTCATCGAGTCGCCAAATTTTCTGATTGTCTAGACGCATACAATGTTACCCATCGTTTCGCATCAATAGACATCTAACATCTTATTCTTTGTCTAAATCAGGCTCTTTAGCAAATCCAAACGAAGCAACTTATTTAATAGCGATTAAGAACTTACCGCGGAGATGCGCGTTCGTAGGGGGCAATAGCCACAAGGGCAAGCTACAAACAACAATATAGTAAAGCACAAATAATTCAAACAAATAAAGTGTGTCCTCACCGCGAGTCTTAGAATTCACACATCTTAGGATTCTCAATCACCTTAATCTCTACTAATCAAGTCCTAGAGTCTCAGATTTTCAAGCCCTAGGATCCCTACTTAGACCTCAACACAGGCTCTGATACCAATTGTAACACCCCTAAATTTTCAAGCTGAGATAGGCAATAAACTTAAAGCAAAAGCTAGAAAATCTCATAACCAAATTTTATTAATACGGAAGCCATACTAAACCCAAAGGGTGCTACGCCACATCTATGTTAACCACCACCTATGTAACACCTCGTAAATTCGTTCAAGCCTTGAGACCGGTAATCGTTTCCACCGGGCAATTTATTTGATTAAATTGGGCTTAGTCTTTCCAACTGATATATATATATATATATATATATATAATATATATATATATATAATTCTTGAACCCGGAATTAATTATTTTTTTTGAAAGGCCCAATTCTTGATTTAATTCTTGTAAGGGATTTATTTAAATTGGATCCTTACAATTCTTATAAGTAAGAATATGTGTATAACGGCCCAATATATATATATTCAATTCTTGAATGATTAATTTCCTACAACTAGTAGTATAATACATAATGTGTGACCCATTTCTTTTATAAGGGCCCATTAATTTCATGTCTTACCCTAGTGATACATACATAATATATGTAATGATCTTTCCCTACTAATATAAAAGCCTTGTATTCACAATCTTATTTCCCTTTTCATTTCCTGCAAGCATAATCCATCCTATTCTTCCCACTTCTAAAGAACCCTAAGTAAATCCTACACTTTCTCCTTCAAGATTCAAGACCAAGTTTGCTCTTTTAGGATTGATAAGGCTTGGGTAAGTGTTTATCTTTAGGAATATACCTTGCATCATGTTGTTTTCATAATCTTTATACAAGTTCTTACGTTGTTCTTTTGGGGATCTTTTGGGAAAAGATGATCAAGGTGGAGGTGAAGCTTTGTAGGGAGTTTTGAGGGTTCTTGGTGGAAGTGTGCTCCAAAGAGGTAACCACTATGTCTCACAAAATCTATTTTACACTCTCAATCTATGATATTATTTGGTGTATGGGAATCCTGAGAAATTCTTTGCTGCTTAGCCTATTTTTGGTTGTCTATGAAGTTATTTTGATGGATTATGAACTTGTGTTCTTGATCCTTTGCATATAGATGTTTATGGATATTTATTGGTATGGATTCCTTGTTTATTTGGCTTCTGGGAGTTGTAATCTGAGTAATTTGATCCTATTTTTGTATTCTGGGAATGAACTTTGCGTATTCTGTCTGTTCTGGTCTGGAGTGGTTTGGAGTTGCTCTTGCAGTAAGGTTAGGTGGTATAATGTGTCCTGCCTAAGTGGTCCGCAAGAACAACAGAGGAAGGAAGTGACGGAGGAGGGTGATCCGCTGGGCAGCCCCGCCCCTTCTCGCGGAAGAGGGCGGCGGACCAGGGTGATCCGCTGGGGAGTGCCGCTAGTTGAGGCGGAGGTGTGTGGCGGAGCAAGTGGTTCCGCCAAGGTGTTCCGTTGGTTCCTCTGGATTTCTGTTTCCCGTAGCTACTTTGTTGTTCTGTTGTCTTGTTGTTTCACCCTTGTTTCTGGAACTTGTTGGGATATTATGCTGAGTATTTTTCCTTGGTTCTTGAACACTTATTCATGTCTCTTGACTCATTATCTTGATGTATTGGTTGGTTGAATCCTTGGTTATTTTTCCTGAGTGTTTGTTGTGTTCATAAGCTGAGATGAACACTGTGAGTGTTTTGTTCTTGGGACGAGTTTGAGGTTGGATATGGAGTGGTAGATCTTTGAGTATCTCTTGGGCTGTTGGAGGATGAACTAACTGTGGAACTAACTTTGGACTTCGGTCCCTGTGATTAGACTTTCGTCCCTGTGATTGGACTTCGGTCCCTGTGATTGGGCTTTTGCCCCTGTGATTGGACTTTTGTCCCTATGATTGGACTTCGGTCCCTGTGATTGGGTTTTTACCCCTGTGATTGGACTTTGGTCCCTGTGATTGGACTTCGGTCCCTGTGATTGGGTTTTTACCCCTGTGCAACTGACTTCTAACTTTCGGGCTTGGTGATTGGTGTGAGAATTGGTACTTGGGTTGGAAGTTGAGGTTTTTGGTGCTTATCCTTGGGTTGAGGTCTGTTTGGTTCCTTGTTGATTCTTGAGTTGTATGGCATCTCGTTGGTTTCTTGGTTATTTTTGGATACATTCTGATTTGGTTGTTTCTTATGAGTATTCTATTGAATTCTTGATTCGGTTGATATTCTGTTATAGACTTGTTGTCTTGTGCGATTCGTTGGTTATTGGAATTAATGAGAAGTCTTGGTTTAGATATTCTTTCAGCGTGTTGTTGTTGAGTATCTGATTTAAACTTGAACAGTTCGTTGGTGTGTATATTCTATATGGGTGTGTAAACCTATTTACAAACTTACATATATCTATACTTCCTTGCGGGTGTGAATGGTGGTTGCTTAGCAGTCTTTTGCTAATGGTTTCTTGTATGTTTTCCAGGTATGCAATAAGTCTAAGCGTGAGCGCGATAGAGATATATCCGTATGAGGCGGCTTAGACTAGTTTGTTATGTTTTAGACTTATGTTTCGGGCCTGTGCGCCACTATGGGATTCTATATACTCTTGGTTAGATTGTTGTTATGATAACGATGTTTTGAGGATTTATATACTATTTGGTTTTAGTTTTTGGTTAGCCTGTGCATCTAGGCCGTGTTTTCTTACCTAGATGTGGCATGATACCCCTTAGGTTTTAATTCGCTTCCGATATGTTATGTTTTATGGTTGAAATGGGCAGCTTTTGTGTTAAGATTAGCTATCTCAGCTTGTGAAAAGTTGGGGTATCACAACCTAGATGCTAAGGCAACAACCAAAATCCAACTCATAATTCCTCAAAGGCAATCACAATCTATATAAGTCAATACATATCAAGAGTCTAAGGCACGCATGCCTGAAATGTCTGAATAAACTCAACAAACACTAAGCTAAACATAAGGGCGAAGTAGATCTACTGCTAGCGCTCTCACCGCTCAATCTACTCCATACCTGGAAAAACAGTTAGAAATATTAGCAAAGAAATGCTAAGCAATCCACCACTCACACTCGTGAGAAATACAATAGTATACATAGGTTGTAAATAGATTTTACACACGCATATAGAATATATATGCCAATTAAATTGTCCTTTGTTTAAAACCAGATAACCCAAAAACAACAGGTTGAATGAATCACAAACAAAGGACACCTCAAACGTATCTAGTAACAAAGAATGAATCCACAATACAACAGTTCTATAATCAGATACTCAACCAAAGCACAAGCTTAACTGAACAACTCATGTGAAACCAACCAATCACCAACCTCACATCACTCCCTTAGAGTGACCCAAAACCAAGGTACATAGGATAAGATCCAAACCACAAACACCAAACCATCACATCAATGTCACACCACAGGGACATAAAGCCCAACCACAGAGGCATAAAGCCCGACCACAGAGGCAGAAAAGCCCATTACTACAGACGCATAAAGCCCAACCACAGAGGCACAAAGCCCATTACCACAGAAGCCTAAAGCCCAACCACAGAGGCATAGAAGACCATTACCACAAAGGCATAAAGCCCGACTACAAAGGCATACAATGCCCATCATAGAGGCATAAAAGCCGAATCACAGAGGTTCACAAGCTCAATCACAGAGGCATACAATGCCCAAACCACAGAGTCACAAGATGCCCAAATAACTCCCTCCCATACTAATAGATGCATGTAGAGCTGTAGCTCGAATAACCACTTTCCAAAAGAGCATACAAGACTCAAGAAGCCAAAGAATTACTCACAAGAGTTCAAGACATCAACATACCAAACTCAGGTTCATTTCCATATGAATTACTCATACCAAGGAATACTCAGATTCAGAACATGAATAACAGGACATCAAGCTCAGAACTTTAATCAAAGAATCAACCAACAATACTCAATCAATAATCCAAGATAAATTACCAACAACCATGAACCAATACTCAACAATTAGGGTAGCATACTCAACAACATATTCAGAATATACCCCAGAATCAAAGGTAAAACAATCAGAGTCTTTAGACCAAGAAACAACTACTGGAAAAAGAGAGGGAAATGTACTGGCAGAACACTCTAGCAGAATGCACCGCACCACTAAACCACTCCGCCGCATCGACCCCCGGGCCAATCCCATAAAAATAATATATATATATATATATATATATATATATATATATATATATATATATATATATATATATATATATATATATATATGCGATGCACGGACTATAAATTATTTGAAATATAAATTTTATGTTAATTATTAAAAATTATTCATGTTATTAGATTTGATATATAAAAACAATATGAGGTTTATTTTTCAAAATTTTGTTGTTCACTTACTATAAGAACATTATGATGCTAAGGACCTTGTGATCTAATGGCACCCGTTATACACTCCCACATGGATGTGATCGAGCCTCAACGGAGATGACTGTTGACTTTTTGTGCTTTAATAGGTTGAGAAAGTACTCAAATATATATATATATATATATATATATATATATATATAATATATGTATATATATTTGAAATTATATATACACATTCTTGACTTCTTGACAGTACATGTAAATCGCCAGTGCCCACATAAGATCTCACGGCCCTTCTTCAAATTAGCCCACTATTGTCTAGCAATCGGCCAGGTTCACCAGAGAAGGTGGATTCAGTTTCATGTTCACAATTTTAGAACTTTATGTTCATAATTTTTGAAATTTATGTTCATAATTTCATAACTCTATATTTAATAGTACACCACAATTTTTGAATTTATAAAAAAAAATTTGTGAATATAGAGTTCAAAAATTTATAAATATTGAGTAATGTAATTTTATATATTGAGATTTAAAATTGTGAATATAGAATTTTAAAATTGTGAACATGAATCTATGTTATAGCATAATTTGCCTCAAGCAACGAATACCAAAAAATAAATTCTCAATATGGCATTTCATGGGCTTAAATAATTATATAGCCCTCACGTAGCAGCAATATATCTCCTTAGGCCCAATGCATTCAAAAATCCAACCAAATTATTTACCTTCCTACAATCCCCCTGGGAGGCAAATTATGCTATGGACCCAGGTCCACCTTGCAAGGTGGACATGGGTCCAAAACTACGTCGTTTTTGTCTCTTTTTTTTTTAATTAGTAAACATATTGCTGAATATAGAGTTGTCCAAAAATGTGTGAATGTAGAGATTTCAAAGTGTGAATGTAGAGTATAGAAATCGTGAATGTAGATTTATGATTGTGTGAATGTAGAGTTGCCCAGAAATGTGTGAATGTGGAGTTCTCAAGTTGTGAATGTGGAGTATAGGACCTGTGAATATAGAGTTTTAAATGTGTGAATGTGGAGTTTACAAATTGTGAATGTAGAGTATAGTGTATGTGAATGTAGAGTATAGTTACTAAACATATAATCCTGTAATGTGTGAATGTAGAGTTTACAAATTGTGAATGTAGAGTATATTGTATGTGAATGTAGATTATAGTGTATGTGAATATAGACCCAGGTTCACCTTGCAAGGTGGACCTGCGTCCACGGCATAACACCCAATCTGAGAAGCCAAGCAGCATTTTACAAAACAGAATTTTATTGAAAACATCTGCATATAAAAGTCACAAAAATCCAAAGTAGGCTATGCAAAATTAATTCATTGAGTTTTGTGTTTTTCTTTGAATATAATATATGTAGTGGTGTAATATAATATGTGTATTTTAAAGTTTGGAGTCACCTTTTCCACCACTTTTTAATAAAATAATAATTATTATAATTATCATCATATTAGCAAATCATTGCTAGATCCCAATACTGTACATAGTGAGTAATCGAAATTTCATAAAATTTAGATGAAATTAAATAAAAATATTACACACAATATATAACAATTTTTTACATATATACAAAATAAAATTTCATAAAATTTGGATGCATCTACTACATGATATTCATGCCCACTGCTACGTTTTTCCACTTACTGCTAAGTTCACATACTAATATTGGTCCCAAGGGGATGGTGTACTAGTCTAGAGGGAGGGGGGGGGGTGAATAGACTTGTATAAGATTTTGCAAATCTTTTCGACCTCTCGTGTGTATTGGACTTAGAATGTTTAGGTCCGACACCTCACAAGATGAAGACAAAGTTTTATGCGCAGCGGAAAAGTTATCCCCTTTAAATTAGCACGAGTTTGAGTTAGTTCGAGAGGTGTGGTTATATGCAGTGCAGATCGAGAGATAGGTTAGCGAGAGATAAAAACAAAAAGTACATGCGAGAGAGATTTTTAAGTGGTTCGGCCAACCCGCCTACGTCCACTCTTCTTCTAGAAACTCCCTAGAAGGATTGCACTAAAACTTCCCTGTTTAGTACAATATCGAGCGCTTGAGCTTTGACCACGAAGCCCGCCTCAAGCCTCAGGTTTTTCGCCCCGCTTCTTGTTACTCCACCTCTCGAGCACCTGAGCTTTGATCATCAAGCCCGCCTCAAGCCTCATGATCTTCACAAGACAGCTCCCAGGTTACTTTGTCTCTTCTTGCCTTCTCCAAAGCAAGGTTGTTCCGGTTGTCACAGGTTCAGTGTAACAATCTCCAATCTGACCAAAAGCTTTCTTTGAATGATCTTCCTTGTTGAGCAGCTTTGGTCACCTTCTAGATGTGTAGTAGTTGAAGCTTTGTAACTCTCTCTCAAACACTAAGATGTGTTTTCTCGCACTTGTGAATATCAAGGATGATATTCCAGGTTAAGCACTTGCACTTTGAACGTTTGAATTAGACACCTCTTATGATAGTTTAGAATTCTCGAACTTCTTTGAACTTGTGTCTTCACGTCCTTATATATGAGAGTTGAGGAATAATTCCGTTGGAGGGAAAATTATTCCGTTTGAAACCTGTCTCCCATGCCGATCGTGGGACTTGCATATTTTTAGCATGTTTCATGGAGTGGTGGTCTTGTAACTTGAGCCTTTTGTCTTGTAGTGAATATCCCATATTCCACTATCTTGAGTCCATGCTCCAATTACTACTTTTGGCAAAAGTTACTCTTTTTATATTCCCATTGATCCTTGTTTTAGGGAATAAGACCGACCTTGGATTGGTGCACTTTCTATCCGTTTGTTGTGGAATTCTAACGTGGCATCCACTTCCGGCTGTTCTATGATTCCATAACATTCTTTCGGCATCTCCTTAATATTTTATCTCCATGATATTCTTCTTCTCCAAACTTAGATTACTTTTATCCATGCGTGTTGACTGCCATTCAGTCCTTTGGAGAAGTACCAGTTCATCGAGACCAATGTTGATGTCTCGTTCCCATGTCTCGAACTAGATTGATGTCTCGAGAGATTGCATCTCTCGAACTCTACTTATGTCTCGAGACTTAGTTGATGTCTCGCAAACCCTTAATCCTCTAGTGATGTCTCGTGTCTTCTTCTGATCTATCTATAAGCTTACAACACGAAACTTCTAAGATGTTCAAACAAGTTTACCTTAAGCTTAAATATTTCCCGAGTTGAGCTCAATTACCCGGTTGTATTTTCGCTCTTAGTTTACTTGTCAAACTTACATGTATATCATATCAAACGAGACTTAAGGGATTATGAATTACACTTGGTATCATCAAAACCTATTATAGTATGTTCCTAACAATTTCCCCTTTTTGATGATGTCAACACTATACTTACTTATATGGCTGATTTTTAAGAAAATAAACTTTGATTTTATTTTAAGGGCATTCGGTAAGTTTGACAAAGTAACTAATCTGCTAAAACATGAAGTAAAACTCACGCAACACCCCCAGCAAAAGATATATATATTAAGATCAAGGGAATGTTTTACAATGAAAGAACGTAGCAGAAATGTTAAAAGAAAGCAAAGAACAACATTAGAAAAGTTTAGGAATGCATATTTGACAACGAGAGCTTACTGCTTGTCCGCTTTCCTCTTCTCATTGATAGCTTCTCGTGTCTTGATGGGGTTTTTATCATCTACCATCTTAATGTAATCGTCCGAGACATCAAGATGTAGATAGTTGATGAAGGCTTCGCCTATGAACCTCCATTCGATTACCCCATCTCTCCACCATTCGATGCATTCACTAGCAGTGAGGCCACTGTGAGAAGATAAGTCAGTTTTGTTGAGAAGACTTACGATGATTTCATTTAGATATTCTGTCTTGTCTTCCTTGATGCCCATTCTATAGTCTCTCATAAACTGCTCGTCTTTCTTCTCCTTGGCGGTTAGTGGTTTTTGCCTCTTTCTTCTCCTTTCTTTGTCTTCTTCTCTCCTCTTCTCAAGCTCTTTTGTGCGCTGAACCCTTAGATCCTCCTGCCTCTTGGCTTCCTCCATTGCCTTGCTGGTTGTTCTTGGAATTTTTGGAGGAGGTCCAGTAGATAGGGGTTCACTGGCTGCCCTTTTCTTGCTGATTGATGTCCCTCTTAATCCCTGATACCCCTGATTTTCCCCCTTATTGACATCATCCATACGGGAAAGGAGAGTGGACATACCATCAAAGAGCGTTTGAAGTTGAGCAGGTACTTGGTTCGACAGGTCATCGAGTAAGGCATTGATCATATCCTGTCGAAGTTCGCTGGAGTTGCAGAATGCTTGCAGTTCATCTCTCAATACCGCAACTACTGCTCATAGGCTTCTGCAGCTTCATTTGTGGCACGTCTAGCTGCATCTTCAGCCCCGACTACTTGTTCGAGAAGTTGCTCGCGGCTGATTTGAGACTCACTTGATCCAGCAGCGGTCAGTGATGCGTTGTGAACAAGTGTGAGCTTATGTTCAATTCGGGCCATCTTCTGAGAGTGATCGGTCATGAATTGACGCACCTTGCCAATGAAAGCTTCTCCGGCTTGTCGATCATAATCAAATGGAGGAGAAGAAGGTTGAGAAGTACCTTTATTAGGAGGGGACTTGGGGGCTTCCAGATTTCCACCCATTGTTTGCAACTGTGAGTCCACCTCTCGAAAGTGTGTCTGAGGATCAGTAGGAGCACTGGGGTCAGAGCTTGAAGGTAGCTACATGTCAGGCGCTTCCCGGTTTCCACCTGAGGGATGGATCACTTCTCGCTCATCACCTCTTGAACCTGGAACCTCAGCTTTAGCTTCTAGTGGGATTGGGTCAGCTAAGGAAGGGACTTATGTGTTGGATGCTTCCCGGTTTCCATCCAATTGAACTACCTCCTTAGTGTTACCTCTCGAACCAGAGCTGGGAACTTGATCATCTACCGGAGGGATTGGATCAGAAGGAAGATTTTGTGCATCGACAGGTGCTTCCTGGTTTCCACCATTGATAGGCACATCTTCTTCCTCATTACCTCTCGATCTAGCAGGACTTGTGACTGTCTGCTCTTGTTGCTCATCCGGCTGCACCTCAGTCTGCTCAGGAGAGTTAGGAATCACTATGGTTTCGGGAGCAGCTGGTGCACTCCACCTTTGCCTATCAAACATTCTGGCCGCAAAGGTGGACGCCGTGTCATCTGGTAGCAAGAAAGGAGATGCCTGCTTCATGTACATTGAAAAGCCTGGCAGAGTGAGCAACGGAATTTCACCCTCTTGAACTATTTGAGCCTCGTCGGTGTCAATAGAAGGTGTGGACTAAGGAGCTGGCAGAAGGAGGTTGGAGTTGGGATCTGCCTCCTGTGCTTCAGAGGTCTCGAATTCACCTCTCGAAGCTGCTACTTGTGTGTCCAAAGTAGATTCATTAACTTGGGACAGTGGAATTGCTGCTATTGCGATTAGATTTTTAGGATCATCCCTTGCAACTCCTGAGGTCTCTACTGGACCTCTCGTATCTTCTACTTGATGTCCCAAGGATAAAGCAGTGGCGAGCCTGACATCTTCTTGGAATTTTGCTTCTAGCTCAGGGTCCATTTCAGGCTCGACTTCTAGATCATCAACAGCTATGCCCTTGCCTTTGTTAGATCGTCCAAGATTCCTCTTGGTCACATGCATTTCATGGGATAGCTCCTGTAATTCAGTGGCTGGGATCTCAGTGATATTTAACCAATTCAAAGCAAAGATTTCCTCAGCCTCCATTTCGGCTGCCTAAGCTACCAGTTGGTGAAAAGGACCGGTTCTCCAGTTGATCTATCGAAGCACTCTGGATAAGTCATCCAAAATAGTCTTTGTTTCAGCATGGTAGTCCAACTGAGTAGCTACTTCTTCTTCCACATCAATCTGCCCCGCAAATTGATCTTCCATAACACGTGCAACTTGCACAGTCTGCTCACTAATCTCTCGGTCCTGATTTGAGAGATCGTCACCTGGCTCAACATCCGCTATCACTCTTGCTATAGAGCTTTCAACTTGAGCGGATTCATTCGTTGTCAATTCCACATTTTGAGCACTTTGCACTGGGTCCCCGACCACAGTGCCCTGGCTATCAGCAGCAGCCCCTGAAAAGTCGTTCCCAGTAGGTTCTGGACAGTGAGCTACGTCTCGAACCTCCTTTGTTGAAACTATTATCTCTCAAACCACCTCTCGTGGTTCCTCAACATTACCCTGCACTGGATCACTGATCCTAGTGCCTTCAAACTCTCGAGGCTCCTCTCGAATGGTACTGGAATAACTGAAGGAGTCACCTCTCGAGGCTTAGTGACATCATCAGACTTGGCTTTCTTAGCCTTCCTTGTTAGAACAACCCTCTTAATCAATACACCCAGTGGTGCATTATCAGAATCCTCCTCGACAGATTGGGCTTTCCACTTGCCCCTTCCCTTAGGCTTTGAGGGAGAGGGTGCAATCTTTACACCCTTAGACTTTGGAGCTTGAGATTTCGTCCTACCCATATAGGTATTTCGATGAATCTCCCTCCATTCCCTCAATTGTAAACCCTTTAAACTTAACAAATACTGAACAACAAAATCGAAACCAACCTTTTTGCTGATCAACTGGTTGGCATTTGAAACTGAGCCTTGCACTTGCTACTTTAGGAAGTTGAAGATGATGTTTACCCAGTCCATTCGAACGTTGTTCCAGATGGCATGAAGGATTTTTGAGGATGTCCAGATTGATCTCATCGGTTCCGGACACCTTGCTGAGGATGAACTTCATAATGAGGTCAGCTGCAATTGCAAACCTCTCCTTCAAATGGTACTTGCGGAGGGCAGAGGTTGCGCTGGATGGTGCATTCTCCAATCGGATTTTATCCCAGAAAGCTTGCTTGTCCAAACTGTAATCCGAGAGGTTTTTGACTGCCTCTTCTGATGTGGCAAAGTCGAATGCAGCCCGTAGGTCACCCACTGAGGTCGTGATGTCAAACTCATTGAACCGGCTTTCAATCTTGCCCTTTGCGACCTTGGCATTTGCAAACCATTCGGTGAAGTCGAGGTCGTGGATGGTTCGATAGTCATGAGTCATGTACTTCATGAGCCCGGCCTTCTCGAACTTCTTGAGGACCTTCTTTGTCTGCTTTGGGTTCGTCGAGTGATTGACGAAGCCATCTCTGTCAAGGATACTTCCCGCCTTGACTTGCTTGATGAGAGTTTGAATGTGGTTCAACTATCTTTGGTAAGCTTCATAAGATGAGGTTGATGATGATGATTCAGACGCCATTGTTGAAAGCTTGATGTTTTGGAGGGAATGAGTACAGTGTTTGGAATTTGGGGATTTTTGGGTATTCAGTTTGAGCTTGTAACCGGGTAAGGAGGATGGGTTGGGCTTTTATATCTTGTGGATTCGGGTAGGGTATATGGGTAGGGTTGAGAGTTTGACCCGAAATAGGATCCCGGTTAATTTGAAAAGCATGAAAGTACATGAATACCCCTTCTATAACGGTTATGCGTATAAGGTATGGTAAGGGTATTTTGGGAAGATATGGGACGGTTTAGGATTCAAAAGTGGGGTTATAAAATAAGATAACGTTATGAGCGTGCTCCCACTAATCAAGATAGTGCCCTTAAAGCTTGGAAACCCGTTAGTAACCGAAGACCACGTGGCTAATATTAAATTCCAAAATAGCTGTTCCACATATATCCGTTGGACGTATTAGTTTCACCTCTCGAAGGTGACCACTCGACTGTACTAGTTTAAGGATCTTCCCCCTGAGTGATTGATCCCTATACCTCCTTATTCCTCCGTCTTGATCTGGTTAAACGCATAGCATCATGTTCAAGTGGTTAAGGATCTTCCCCCTGAGTGATTGATCCCTAACCCTCCTTATTCCTCCATTTTTGAGATACATAGAGAGATAGTTTGTTATCTTTCGAAGTGATCTCTCGAACTTCCCTTCTTCGAGACTTAACGTATTTGAACAAACTAAGTGTGTATCTCTCGAACTACTTTTCGAACACAGATTGCAAGAAGAACAAGATTGATTCATCCAAAAGATCTTACTTGGAACATTTCCTTAAGTTCATTTAGTGATTTCCAAATACATTACATATGAATCAATATACTATTTGATTCCTAGAGGTACCTTTTAGGCAACAGAGATCCCTCCAGGTCTCAAACGTCAGAACATGAACTAGACATCTAAAATCCTATTTATTCTAGTTACAGAACTAGAGGTGGCTAATTCTTCTTGTTCTTCTCTTCCTCTCCACTGCTACACTCCTCACATGCTCCTTCTCCCTTTCCCTTGGTTCTCTATTTGGTTGAGGGAGATCCTTTTCCGGAATGTGCAACTGTAGGAGTCCCACTTATACGGGACTCTTCTCCTGATTCTAGTATCCCACCATTGTGGATCTCCGCGCATTTGGGGATCCTTTCACCTTGGATGGGAATAGGATACTTGCTTGGATTATCAGGAAGCTCCGCAATCTATTTACCCTTCGTTAGTTCTGGATAGTTTCCTTCTTGAAAATCTTTGGACTTAACTGCCGATTTCTTTCCTCTATACCAAAATGGTACATCATTTTTTCCTTTCTTCTTTTCCATGAAGAAGTTGATGACAAGAATTGATGAAGAAACACCTCTATTTATAGCCCAAAAACTTAAGCACTGTTGAGTCACGAGATGCTATATGAATGGCTATTCAATGCTGTTGTAACTTCAAGGCTGCCATAAAGTTGATGAAACCGTCCCTCACATGCGAAACAGTTCATGGCACTAAATACAAGGAGATAAGATTTGACCGTTCAACCCAATTATATCATTCCCAATTCTAACCTTAGTTGAGAGAATCTATTTTCACATAATGCCTTTGTGAAAATATCTGCTAGTTGCTCCTCCGTTGCAACATATTCCAAAGTTATATCCTTTTTCTCAACATGGTCTCAGATGAAGTGATACTTGATATCAATATATTTCGTCCTTGAGTGTAACACTGGATTTTGAGTAATGGTTATGGCACTAGTGTTGTCACACATGATCTTAACCTCTTTAGTGTTGTTTCTTGTTAAACCAAGAGACAAGTCTTCCACCTAAAAACTGACATGTCCCAGATGTGCTCTTTTGATTAATTTTACAACCAGCAAAGTCCGCATCTGAATATCCCATAAGTTCTATAGATCCACCTCTCGAATACCAAAGTCCAACACTTTGCGTACCCTTGAGATATCTAAGTATCTTCTTAGATGCATTGAGGTCACTTTCCTTAGGACTTGGCTGAAATCTAGCACATACACCTACTGCAAAGGATATATCTGCTCTACTAGCAGTTAAATAAAGAAGAGATCCGATGATACCTCGATATGTAGTTTGATCGACCTCTCGACCTTCACTGTCAACATCGATACGTAGAGAGGTTCCCATAGGCACTTTGACTGAAGATTTCCCTTCTATATTGTATTTCTTGAGCAGATCCTTGGTGTATTTCTCCTGGTTGATGAAAATACCTTCCTTAAGCTGTCTCACTTGTAATCCAAGGAAGTAGTTGAGTTCTCCCATCATGCTCATCTCAAACTTCCCTTTCATCAAACTGGAGAACTTCTCGCACAAGTCTGGATTGGTGCTCCCAAAAATGATATCATCCACATAGATTTGCACCAATAAGATATGATCCCCATCCTTAATTCTAAACAATGTTTTGTCCACTAGGCCTTTGGTGAACCCACACTGAAGTAGAAAAGAGGATAAAGTGTCATACCTAGCTCTCGGAGCTTGTTTCAAGTCGTAAAGTGCCTTCTTCAACTTGTATACTTTATCAGCTCCCACGTCCTTCAAGAAACCCGAAGGTTGTTCAACGTACACCTCTTCTTCAAGAAGTCCGTTCAGAAAAGCGCTCTTGACATCCATTTGATACACTTTGAAGTCTTTGAAGGCGGCATATGCGAGAAAGATGCGAATGGCTTCGAGATGTGCCACCGGAGCGAAGGTTTCATCAAAATCTATTCCTTCCTCCTGACAGTAACCTTTGGCAACAAGTCTGGCCTTGTTCCTAACAATAACTCCATCCTTATTAATCTTGTTTCTGAAAACCCACTTTGTTCCAATGACGTTCTGATGATGAGGTCTCGGAACTAGTTCCCAAACGTCGTTCCTCTCAAACTGATGAAGTTCCTCTTGCATGGCTTGTACCCAATCTGGATCACTTAGAGCCTCATCGATCACTTTAGGCTCTATTTGGGATAAAAAGCAAGCAATCATGCTTTCTCTGTATGCTGATCTGGTTCGAACTTTGTCACATACATCTCCAATCACTTGGTCAGCGGGGTGACTTCTCAGTCATCTTAGATCGGGTTGTGGCTCCTCAGTTGACTCCTCGGTTGCAGGTTGGGATGTAGGAGGATCATCTATGATCTGGATTGGATCAACTAAGTCAGGAACATTCTTCTTTGTAGTCTCTTCATCGTCTGATTCTGACTGGAGTTCTGCTACGTCTCCAACTATCGACTGCTTCCCATCGAAAGGTAAATCTGATCTCTCGATAGTTTCCGGTTGACCTTCCCTAGGACTTTTATCCGCTTCAATTGACTTTGATGGTTGATCTGCTGATGCTCTTTCATCAAAAGAGACATGTATGGATTCCTCAACCACCAATCTCCGCTTGTTGAAGACTCTGAATGCTTTGCTTGTCGATGAGTATCCCAGAAATACTCCATCGTCTGCCTTTTCATCAAATGCCCTTAGCTGAGTCTTTCCATTGTTGTGGATATAACATTTGCATCCGAATGTGTGGAAGTAGCTTACATTCGGTTTCCTCCCATTCCACAACTTGTACGGAGTCTTTCCAGCTCCTTTCACGATCAAGGACCGATTTTGGGTGTAGCATGCTGTGTTGACTGATTCAGCCCAAAATCCTTGTGATATATTGGCTTGTGAGAGCATAGTCCTTGCAGCTTCCTTGAGAGTTCTGTTCCTCCTTTCAGCAACGCCGTTCTGTTAAGGTGTTCTAGCAGCTGACAACTGATGATGAATCCCATTCTTGTTGCAGTAGCTCTCGATCACTTGGTTAATGAACTCTCCTCCCTGATCTGACCGAATCTTGAGTATCGAGACATCCTTTTCAACTTGAACTTGCCTCAAAAGGTTTGGTAGGGCAACTTTTGTCTCGCTTTTCTTGGTTAAGAACACGGTCCAGGTGAATCTTGTGTAGTCATCTACTACCACAAGAGTGTATTTCCTTCCTCTCATGCTGTGTGGATCTACCGGGCCAAATAAGTCCATATGAAGAAGACTTAATGGTCTAGTAGATGATGTCTCGGCTTTGGTTTTCAAAGAGGATTTGATATATTTGCAACGTTGACATGCCTCACAAATCTTGTCCTTTCGAAACGTAACTTTGGGCAGTCCTTCCACAAGGTTCCTCTTAGTAAGCTTGTTGATAGTTTTGAAGTTCAGGAGACTGAGCTTACTGTGCCAATCCCAGCATAAGTCCTCTTTGCTCCTTACTAGCATATATAGGGATGGTTTGGCAGATCTCCAATCCACTATATACATGTTCTCTTTCCTTGCTGCTTCCAGGACGATTTCGAGAGATTCCTCTTGTATGATCCGGCACTTGCTTTTAGTGAAGATAACTTTGTAGCCCTTATCACAGAATTGGCTCGTGCTGAGGAGGTTGAACTTGAGTCCTTCAACGTAGGATACCTCCTTGATCACCAATTCATTCTTAGGGATCTCACCAACAGCCTTCGCGCATCCTTTCTTCTCGTTGTCTCCAAATGTAACCAAGGGACCTTCGATAGGGTGGATGTTCTCTAGCAGTGTTAGATTTCTTGTCATATGTCTCGAACATCCACTGTCAATGAACCATACGTACCTGGTGTCCTGCATGCAAATCAAGCAGATTTAGGTACCCAAACTTTGGGTTCTGGTTGGTTAGTGAGTTTAGGCATCCATTTATACCTTGGGCCCATTAATCCAGGCCTAGGTGCAATGTAGCCATTACACGACTGATAATCAAAAGGAATGCTAGCTAAGACTCTGGGCCTTTTAGGTGCATAAATTAGTTTAGGTTGAGGCCTGACCTCGAATTTACGCACCATGCCCTTCATAGCCTGTTTAGTCACATGGTACCGTTGAAACTGAGGTTTGTTCCATGGTTCATATTGTTGTGACCAATCCTCATCGGATGGGTAGTGTCTGCCTTCCTCCATCCGTGAGTTCCTATCTCTATGGATCTCAGACCTTCCATATTTGCCTTGAGGCGCATTATATGGAATGTAGCTTCTCTTGTACTCGAAATGGCCTTGCGAGAGATAGCTAGGTGATCTCTCGATATTATTAACCCAGCCATTCTTCGTAGCTTTCCTATACTTTCCATTACTGGTGTATAGGGATGGTTTGTAAATAGCTACTCCAGTCTTTCTTGTTGGTCCTTTATGACCTTTATTCGGTTTAGGTTGAGATCCTCCATTGCTTGAAGTTCCCAAACTGTTGGTCTGCTTATCTCTCGAGAGACAGTTCCGATGGAACCTTAGTCCGGTTCTATCATTTGTAAGTCTATGATCATTTACCATTTTCTCCACAGCTTTGGAGGAATTAGTATATGATGCGATAACCTCTCTAAGATTAAGCTCTCTAGTCTCTCGAGCTTTGCACTCTTCCTTAAGTTGGATTATTTCAGCTTCTAAGTTGCTTACTTTGAGGGTCAGCTCTGAATTCTCTTTCGAGACATTCTTAAGCATCTCTCTTTTAGCAATTAGTCTGCTGTTTTCTTCCATCACTTTAGCATGAGTGCTATTAGCGATGTTGAGGTCCCTCCTAAGTAATTCCATGGTCTCGAAGGGATCCTCATCGCTTCTAAAAGAAGAGCATTGAGAAGTAGAGATAGAGCAGCGAGATGTAGAAGTGGAGGTTACCTCATTGTTAATGGCTATTAAGCATTGATCCTCCTCTTCTGTAGTATATAGGCAGATGAGCCCCCGCTCATCCTCTGAGCTGCTGCTGCTCTCGCTAGAGCTTGATGTCTCGGACTACTCGATTGCCTTCTCAAATTCCTTAGCCACAAGAGCCTTCCTGCGCTAATGGGTCTTTGACGAGCTTTTGAAGCCTCCTTGTGCTGGCTTCTCCCTGGATTCCTCTTTCCTTCTGGAATCCTTTCTTTCTTGGCCTTGATGTTTGCTTACTGGTGGGTAAGGACATTCGGCCTTGAAATGTCCCGGTCTTCTACAGTTGTAGCATATACCTTGGTATTCTTCCTCCGTCCTTCTGGATAGATACCTTTCATTTTTCCTTCGTGAGGAGGAAGGTAAAGTTATATTGCTCTCCGGTTTCTTCTTCATGAATTTCTTGAATTTTCTCATAAAAAGAGCAAATTGTTCGTCAGATAAAAGATTTGTGAGATTAGGATCTGACCTTGAGGATGTGGATGGTTGATCAGCAACGAGTGCAACATTCCGTCTGTCCACCACGTCCTCATCTCTCGGAAACATCTAAAATTTGAATGCTTTGAGATCTCTGAATAGTTGGTCGGTTGTGGTGTTCTTCAGATCCCTGTGATCGCGCATTGTGATCACCTTCATTTCCCACTACTTGGTAAGGCCTCGTAAGACCTTCAGGTTTAGCTCCTTTTGTGGGATCTCCTTCTTGAGATCACTGATCTAGGTCGAAAGCTTCATGAACCGAGATTCCATGCTGTCGATGCTCTCTCCTGGCTTCATCTTGAAGTCCTCGAACTTCTTCATCACCACGGTGAGCTTGTTCTCCTTTTCTTGTTCGTCACCTTCACCAATCAACATCAAAGTGTCCCATACCTCTTTAGCTGTATTGCACTTTCTTACTCGTGGGAAGATGGTTTCATCTATTGCCCTGAAGAGAATATCCTTGGCAATGTTGTCAAGGTTGTTTCTTTTCCTATCATCACTCGTCCATTCTTCCCTATGTTTTGGGACGTACTTTGGTGTATCTTTTGTTTGTTCTACAGCAGTATTGATCATTAAGATCTTGACTGGTCTAGTTGTTATAACTTCGGCCATCTCATCATGGAGAGCTGATAGGTACGCAAGCATGCGTGTCTTCCAGTCGTCGAACTTGGTAAGATAAAAAAGAAGATGTCTCGACAACATGCCACTATATTGAAAATTATCTCGTGCTTTAAAACGTTTTAAAAGATTTTCAAAGAAGGATCTCTAGGCAATATAAACAAAGGTTTATATTGATCAGAGAACTGGCTCTGATACCAATTGTTGGTCCCAAGGGGATGGGGTGCAAGTCTAGAGGGGGGGGGGGTGAATAGACTTGTATAAGATTTTGCAAATCTTTTCGACCTCTCGTGTGTATTGGACTTAGGATGTTTAGGTCTGACACTTCACAAGATGAAGACAAAGTTTTATGCGCAACGGAAAAGTTATCCCCTTTTAATTAGCACGAGTTTGAGTTAGTTCGAGAGGTGTGGTTATATGTAGTGCAGATCGAGAGATAGGTTAGCGAGAGATAAAAACAGAAAGTAAATGCGAGAGATTTTTAAGTGGTTCGGCCAACCCGCCTACGTCCACTCTTCATCTAGAAACCCCCTAGAAGGATTGCACTAAAACTTCCCTTTTTAGTGCAATATCGAGCGCATGAGCTTTAACCACGCTTCTTGTTACTCCACCTCTCGAGCACTTGATCTTTGATCACGAAGCCCGCCTCAAGCCTCAGGATCTTCACAAGACATCTCCCAGGTTACTCCGCCTCTTCTTGCCTTCTCCAAAGCAAGGTTGTTCCGGTTGTCACAGGTTGAGTGTAACAATCTCCAATCTGACCAAAAGCTTTCGTTGAATGATCTTCCTTGTTGAGCAGCTTTGGTCACCTTCTAGATGTGTAGTAGTTGAAGCTTTGTAACTCTCTCTCAAACACTAAGATGTGTTTTCTCGCACTTGTGAATATCAAGGATGATATTCCAGGTTAAGCACTTGCACTTTGAACGTTTGAATTAGACAACTCTTATGATAGCTTAGAATTCTCGAACTTCTTTGAACTTGTGTCTTCACATCCTTATATATGAGAGTTGAGGAATAATTCCGTTGGAGGGAAAATTATTCCGTTTGAAACCTGTCTCCCATGCCGATCATGGGACTTGCATATTTTTAGCATGTTTCATGGAGTGGTGGTCTTGTAACTTGAGCCTTTTGTCTTGTAGTGAATATCCCATATTCCACTATTTTGAGTCCATGCTCCACTTACTACATTTGGCAAAAGTTACTCTTTTTATATTCCCATTGATCCTCGTTTTAGGGAATAAGACCAACCTTGGATTGGTGCACTTTCTATCCGTTTGTTTTGGAATTCTGACGTGGCATCCATTTACGGCTGTTCTATGCTTCCATAACATTCTTTCGGCACCTCCTTAATATTTTATCTCCATGATATTCTTCTTATCCAAACTTATATTACTTTTATCCATGCGTGTTGACTGCCATTCAGTCCTTTGGAGAAGTACCAGTTCATCGAGACCAATGTTGACGTCTCGATTACTTGATGTCTCGATCCCATGTCTCGAACTGGATTGATGTCTCGAGAGATTCCATCTCTCGAACTCTACTTATGTCTCGAGACTTAGTTGATGTCTCGCAGACCCTTATTCCTCCAGTGATGTCTCGTGTCTTCTTCTGATCTATCTATAAGCTTACAACACGAAACTTCTAAGATGTTCAAACAAGTTTACCTTAAGCTTAAATATTTCCCGAGTTGAGCTCAATTACCCGGTTGTATTTTCGCTCTTAGTTTACTTGTCAAACTTACATGTATATCCTATCAAACGAGACTTAGGAGATTATGAATTACACTTGGTATCATCAAAACCTATTACAGTATGTTCCTAACAACTAATAAAGTAATAATCAATAAAGTAAATGAAAAAAATGAAAGGTTGGGAGCCGAGCAAAGAAAATGAATTGTCTGAACTTAGCAGTGGGTGTGAGGACATCTTTGTTCCCCAACTTTTTGTAATAAAATAATAATAATTATTATTATAATAGTAATTATAATCACAAGATCATTGTTATGTCCCATTACTGCACATCGTGAGAATTTGCTCAGCCTCAGCCACCACCAAATTCGTTAATAAGCTTCACCATTATCATCTGTTGGCCCGCATCTGCTCCAATTTGATAGCTATTACTGCTGCCACCAAAGATTTGAAGCTACCATTTTGATCAAGGAGGTTCGCCGCGTATACTCGTCGCTAGATCGCAACCCATATTTTACAGAGGCTGCCACCAAAGATTTGAAACTGAAGATGTTTACAAATCTGATTTGGTCCAATATGCGTGCCTGTGTATTTATAGACATATTTCCACTCCCGAATTCTGATTTGAAAATGGTTGTTTCATATCATATAATTAACCTTTTATTGGAAACTTAAACAACTTTATTGGGAAAAGTAAAAGCTTTATTGAGAACTTAAACCCATTTCATATTAAACTTCCAAAGCTAAATACAGTTGGATTCCTCATCTCTTATATATTAGGGTATCAACTAATACGACACCGTTTTTTTAGGCGGGATTTTTGGATCTAACACGCTTTCTTAGGCTTGTGGCTTTTATATATAGTAAGATAATATATATATATATATACATATACATATATATATACATATACATATATATATATATATATACATACATATATATATATATAATCTATTTATATTCACAAAATGTAAAATTAAAAAAATAAAAAAGTTACTGCGGGCCGGCCCGCGGGGCCCGCCAACCCAGGTGGGGCGGGCTAGGGTTGCATGAGCCCTGTCCCGCAGGCCTAGCAAGCCGGCCTGTAAATGTACTAGAATAAGGAGAAAGCCCGTATTATTAGAATTAAATGCCTTAGAAATAGTATATATACACTAGTATAAGAAATTGAGCTTTTGATTTGGAATTACCTTGGAAATATTTTTAATTCAAGAATTGGGCTCAATAGAAAGAATGGTGATAAGCACCAAGAATAGCACTTATAAGGGGTCTTTGTTAGATTAAAAACGCATCGTTTTGATATTCGATTACAACAATTGCATACATTTTAGCTCAAATGCGATCAAAATCTTCTAACAACATTTCTAGAAAGTGTTTTGAGGTATTTCGCAGGTTGAAAAGGCATTTGAGGCTAAAATAGAGCAAAAGACAAACAAGCCAAAGTGCAGTAGCGTCCCACGCAGCTTCACACGCGTGTGGCTGGGCGTGGAATTATTCCAGAGAGCTTCCACGCCCGCCACCACGCATGGAAGCAAGCGTGGTCGGGCCCAGGGCCATTTTGGGAAATTTGTCCCCTTTTTGTCACTTATATAAATCCCTTTTGCCCTAAACCTAGAAAAAAGGAAAAAAAGAGATAAGAAATTCATAGAATAGGGTAGAGTAGATCTAGAGGGTTTTCTCCTCTCTTGGGGGAACATTCCTTTCTTTCATAGTTTAGAATAGATCAAGGGCAAGAACAAATATTGAAATTTTAAGATCAAGGTTGTAAAGATCCCCTTTTCAAGGGTGGTAACCATTCTCTTCAATTTCTAATTCAATACTTGTTTCTTTGAATTTTTCTTTCTTTTTCTTATTTCTTAGCATGATAGAGTAGATTAGATGAGGGATTGGTGGCCCAATGGTAGATCTATGTGGATGTTTAATATTATTGCTTTGACTTGTGAGTTGCTTGGTTGTTGGATGTTGATGAACTTGTGTGGATGATGTTTTTCAAGCTTTGTGCCTTTTGTGGCCACATTAGGTAGCAAACCGAAAGGAAGTGAGTGTGTGTGCGATAGCGGCCACTCACGAGTCTAACTCACCCACATCTCCACTCTTATTCCGAAAGGACGAGATCCGAGAGGAGTGGTAGACAAAGTGTTTGATAAAATGCCCCAAGCGAAAGAGCATGTGGGAGTCCAAAGTGTGACACCACTTGGTAGTGTGCCACGAACTTCCTAGTCTATTCCACAATTTGCACTCGCAAAACCATCCAAAGATAAACTACATGTAAAAGCCTAAAGCCCCAATCTCCACTTTACTTTTATTTACTTTACACAACCACTATCAACCTTCCCCTCTTACAAATGAATCCAACCCTTAGCACTCCCGCAACTCCTTCTTTTCAACCTCTTAGATGCCAACACACTAACACGATTCTCATTCGCCATCCTTGAGATACACGACACTCGGGGAGTCTTGACTATTCGTTTTACCACATCTGTTAGAAATAAAATTGTAATAGTTTTGATGAGCCAATTTTTAATTTTAGAAATCCCCTATTTTATTTTTGGAGTGTAGAGTTTAGATCCGGAAGACAAGTCATGACATTAGATTGGTTCGAATTATTGCTTATTAGAGTTCATTTTGTCTTGACTCTTGTAAGTCATTTGCTTCCACTATACACATGAGTGTATATGAACCAATGGACAAGGCCAAATTATCTTTGTTGGAAGACACGAGTTCAAATCCCATTGAGAACATTTTGAGCTTTAGAGAGCAAGGAATGAAGCTAGTAGTATCACGGCTAAAAGTCAACATTTTGGTCTTTGAGAAGAAGAAGATCCACTATCTCTACACCATACGCTACACAATGCTAAGAAGAATCGAATATATTTATTTGATGGATATGACTGAATGAGTTGAAACGGAGTAATGGTTAAAGACTTGAGCATGTACCTAATGGTCCAGTGTTCGAATTTTTCTTGCTACTTATGGAGCTAGTCAAGGTCAACATGGAGCTAGTTTGCTAAGACCTTATGCGCATGACCTCTACATTGTTCATACACGCGCGTGAAAAGCTTTTTGCTAGTTTGCTAAGACCTTATGCGCATGACCTCTACATTGTTCATACACGCGCGTGAAAAGCTTTTTGGAGCATGCTGTGGAGCAACTTGGAGTGCAACTTATACTTAGCGAGCATGCTGTGGAGCAACTTGGAGTGCAACTTATACTTAGCCATATTGCTGTGGAGCAACTTGGAGTGCAACTTATACTTAGCCATATTGACCTTATGCGCATGACCTCAACATTGTTCATACACGGGCGTGAAAAGCTTTTTGGAGCATGCTGTGGAGCAACTTGGAGTGCAACTTATACTTAGCCATATTGACCTTATGCGCATGACCTCTACATTGTTCATACACGCGCGTGAAAAGCTTTTTGGAGCATGCTGTGGAGCAACTTGGAGTGCAACTTATACTTAGCGAGCATGCTGTGGAGCAACTTGGAGTGCAACTTATACTTAGCCATATTGCTGTGGAGCAACTTGGAGTGCAACTTATACTTAGCCATATTTTGCATGCCTCAAATATTTTAGGTTCTGTACGTAATAACCTGAATCAGAAGAAAATTGAAGGTGGTGGTTTTTCTGAAGATTATTGTTCATACTCAAGCAAGAACCACCCGAAAAATATTTTGAAAGATCAACTTGCCCAAATCAAGAATGCAACAAAGTCAAAAATATTAAGCTCTGAAGGATACAGAGTCTGCAATATCAAGCTGAGAAGGCAACAAAGTCAAAAATTGGAGGCTACAAGTTTCAAGGATCAATCAAGCCGTAAAAGAAGACTTTGTGAGCAATTTACAGAGGTAATTTGTCAAAAGTTACCAGCGACATTTAATGTGCAGATCAAAATGGAGATCTTATCAGATCAAATTGATAAGTTATCAGATCAACGGTATGGTCATTAAATGAAGAGGTATGGCCATCAAGATCAAATTGGAATGACCAATCAGATCAAGTGAACGTTCAAAATTTGAATGTTCATAACGGGCAAATAATTCTTTGAATTATAAAAAGCCCAAGAAGACTTGAAGAACAGCACGAGATATAGAACAGAGGTGACGAGATACAAAATCGATCGGACTTACAACGGAAAATAAAAAGTGCTGAGATATTGAGCTATACACGAGAGGATTTCAAGTCTTAGAAAAAGAAATCTTTATTTCTTTAAACAAAAGTTGTATCTCTACTGAGAGTAGAAAGGAGTGTAGCTGGGTTCGTAACACTCAGGTGAACTAAGTGCAGCTTTGTGCGTAACACTTAGTTGGAACGTAGCTTTGTGCGTAGCGTTCGGGGAGCATAGCGCTCGGGAGCTTAGCTTTGTGCGGAGAGCTCGTGGTTGAGTGTAGTTTTGTACGTAGCACTCGAGAGTTTCACTATTGTATCTGGGTGATTGAAGATAGTGGAAACCTTCCTTGGAGCAAGGAAGAAGTGGAGTAGGAGAATTACACCATCTCTGAACCACTATAAATCTCTGCCTCTCATTTAATTACTTTACTGCACTTTACATATTTGCATGTTTTAACTCACTAACCCTTTACGTACTGTGTTAAAGCATATCATCTGGGTTTGTGTGTTCCCACGTTCGCATGTGGCTCAAGCTTTGCATACATATTCTTTGAGTTATTTTAAGAGTTTCTAACGTATTGCATGTCAAGTATCTTTTCAGTTTTACGCAGTTTTGTTTTATAGCACTTTACCGTACGATATTCCGCTGCACATTTCAAGTTGAATTTATTCACTTGAAATCTCTCTTGTTGAAGTGTTATAAAGTTTTTTAATTGTTTGAAAAGGCTATTCACCCCCCCTCTAGACTTTTCACCACCCTATCGGGACCAACACATCCACCTTCACATCCATTCACCTCCCACTAAATCCACAACTTGTCAAAATGGCGCCGTTGCCGGGGATGGCAAACGGTTTCGAATAGTGTTGACATCTTAGAAGTAGAATTTTGAGAGTTCTTGAATTGCTTTCTTTTTCTTTATTTTGTTTTCTTATTTTTGATATTTGCTTGAGGAAGTGAGCTTAAATTGTCTTGAATATCTTGTGCTCACTTGCAACTCCTTTAGTTCCAAATTTATTTGTTGTTAGTTAAGCTATTGTGCAGGAAATTATCTTTAATCAAACCACTTGAAGTTTGCCAATAAGTTCTAAAATGAATCCCTATGATTACCCACACCATGGAGGACAATCCTATGCAAATCCTCAACCCAACCATATCACTATTACCCCCATTCCACCTATACATACCACTATCCACACCCATACCATTACCCAATTCCACCAACATATCATTTACCACCTACATATCACTATCCAATCCATACACCAAACCATCACCAATATCCTTATGAAACACCACCTCCACAATTCCAAGAAAATTACCCTTCACAATCACCCAATTTTCAAGAAATTGACTCATTAAGCTCTAAAGACATATCTCAAAACATAGAGAGTAAGCTTGCGCAAATGATGCAACAACTTGATCCAAGCTATACTCCCGAGTCAAATTCATTCCCTACTTTCCACCAAAATACCTACTACCCACCTCCATCACAAAACCACAAAGAAAACAATACGACATATTCCTTTGAAACACTACCCTCTTACCCATATAATATCCATATAGATCCTTGCGATTATATCGCACCGGCCACAGATGAAATTGAAATTCTAAAAGCAAAAATTGAAGTATTCACTAGGATGGCCAAGGAGGATACAACTAAACTAAAAGCCGAAATCAAGAGCGAATTAAAGGACTATCTCGCTACCCCTCGGGAGGAATGACTTCCACTAGAAGAAGTTGAAACGAAGATGTTGTCTATGATGGAGGAGCTCATGAAGATGAATGAGCCCCGAGCTAACTCCGCCATCATAGAAGACATCCCCACTTTAGAAGCCCATCCAAGGATCATACAAGAGGTCGAAAACGCGCAAAATGCTAAGGAAGAGGAGAGTATTGAAGTAATGGAAGATTGTTATGCCCCGGTACTTGAAGAAATTGCAATTTTTGAATTGGAAAATCAAAAGGAGGTAGAAATGGAGAGTGAGGATGAGAACATCGAAATAGTATGGGAAGAAAAAGAGCCAACATATGGTAAAATTCTTAATCTTTCTTGCATTAATATTCTTTAAAATCCTTGTGCTCTTGTTGAAAACACCCTTGACATTTGTTTGGATGACTCCCTTTGCATTAATATTTCCACTACAAGTGATTATGATTGCTTTAGATTTCGGGAGGATGATTCCATGGAAAATTTTAATGCATTGATTAATGCTTGTAAGGGTTCTATCTTGTTTTCTAACGATTATGATTGCTTTAACTTCTCGGAAAATGAATCCTTTGCTTTGGGTGAAAGTGAGATGATGAGTGAAGGGGATGATGCTTCATTCTATTCATGTGAGAGTGTGAGTGACTTCTCTAATCAAATAGAGTTGGGTGATGAAGAAAAGGAATGTAACGAAAAGATGATGGGAAATAATAGGTCCTTCATGATCAATCTTATGGAAAAAGATGAGTGGAGAGAGCTAACCACACTCGAAATTGAAGAAGGGTGTGAGGAGATATGGTTTGAAAGAAATGAGAAAATCTTTAGGGGGAGAAAAGAGGAAAAAGAAAAGGAAGTAGACACCATCTTAGAAGAGCTAAGGCGAGTGTTTGAGTTTAGAATTCTTCCAACTATGAATTTTATCTTTCCTTTATCTATGGGGGTGTTCAAGGATGTTTCCCACCTTGGGACATTCCTTGAAGCTAAGGTTCACGAGACGCTTGGTCGGGTCCCAAAATCTGTGTGCCTTGAAGGATAGGCCACATTACGTCTGGCCAGGAAACGTAAAACCATGGCGCACTTGGGTGGCAGTCCCAATGTTATCTTACTTTTCTTTAAAGTTTTTCCTTATTTTCTATAGTATGTGTTTCTTAGCATTATTTCAAAAATGTTTCTATAACCTCGGTTGAGCTAACAAGTACAGAAAAACACCCGAGAGTTATACGTTGCCCCTAATCAATTGACAAACATCATCACTAGCAAAGGAAGGAAGGGAAACCAAGGTAAGCTTTGCACAGCATGCCTTCCACGCCACCACCACGCGTGTGGCTAGGCGTGGAAAACTTCCAAAGAGCTGTCACACCGCTCACACGCGTGTAAGCAGGCGTGGGAATAAACCAGAGAATTCCCATGCCCACTACCACGCGTGGTAGCGTGCATGGACAGGCACCAGATTTTTCGCGGATTTTCGCGCGAAGTGGTTTAAAACCCTTTCCTTGCTTCATTTCTTCCCCACCACGAGCAAGAACTCTCCCAAGCTGAAAATATATACTTTCTAAGCATTTTCTTCCAAGTCTCTCAACTTTTCTTAAGGATCTCAAGTCATTTCCAAGGTAAGAACATACTCTTCTTTGCTATTTACTTGTTTAATGAAGAACTTGTTCTATTTTGAAGAATATCTCCATTGGTATTTCTTGTGTGACATTTTTCTTGAGACACATTGTTATGGGATGACTTTATAGACTTGTATTAAGCCTACATTGCTTCTATACACTTGAAATTTCATGTTTTAACATCTCTTTGTGACTAGATCTTGAAATTGCTTGATTTAGGTATTCTCTTGTCATGATGAGATCCTTGTTGATATAGTGAGCATGGTGGGCAAAGTTTGCAACTTTCCTACTCTATAGGCACTACATTGCAATATTCTACTAGTTAGTTGGTCTAATTTTAACTTTCATGATGCTTACATTTTTCAACCTTGAGCTAGTCTAGATGAAGAAGATGAAGTTGACAATATGTTGACCTTTTGACTATGAAATGAGTATGGAATAGAATGAGCTAGATCTTGCATGTATAGGATAGAATTATTGATTGATATCAAAATGATGGTTGCATGCAATGAATTCTTGTAATCTTTTCTTTAGACATGTGCAATATTGTTCATAATCAATATTTAAATTGGCAAATGTTTTTCCTTGTGTTGCTTCGATTGCCCATGTTATAGGAAATATGTCTTCGCCACATGAACTTGCACAACAAATTGCTCAAAGGCTGCAAAGTGGGAAAACCCCGACAGAAGAAAATAGTGTGAGGGACGCTAACACTCGCTATATTGAAGTACCCACCGGAACACAAATTTTACTGACGACAGCAACCATGTTAGGTTGGTACAGGCAGCTGTTGAACTTCCCTATTGTGCAATGGAGATATATCGACTTGACAGTATTGGAGGATTATGAGTGCAAATATGGACTGGAGAGGTTGATTGTATAACCATATTGGAACAATTTGTTAAGTTGGAGACAGGATACTTTTATCCCTCTAGTGCATGAGTTTATTGCGAGCTTGAATGTTGACGAAGTGGCTGGAGATCTCTACAGCCCTACCATTAAGTTTAGACTCTTCAACCAAGACTATAACATATCGGCCAACCGTTTGGGTGTTCTCCTTGGATTTTACGATGAGGAAGACCAGTCGAAGCACTGGTACCGGAGATTAAGGCATGACTTTGGAGAAAGGGACATTCCGAGAAAATATTGGTCGATGATCGCAAGACAAGGAGTCGAATAGGAAGGGTCAAGGGTAAGAGTCTCTCATATCGTAAGAAAGGACTTAAAGGTCTTATAGAAGGTGATTGCTCATTCATGGGAAGGAAGGCCTGAGACCTATGACCGAGTCTCAAAGGCGGAACTGTTTATGCTGTGGAGTATGGACACAGGGATCTTAGTGAATATGAGCGCGATTTGCAAGAACTTGCTTGTTGCACAACAGCAAGAATCGGCCATGGCAATTTTTGTAGGCCCGATGGTGACGAGATTGTGTATCTCACTGGGTTATCACATGAAAATACACTGGTTCGAGTACGGACTTCCAGGAGCGAACATAGTTCCTTTATCTCCCAAAGATGTCGCAAAACTTCACTTAAGACAACTGGCGCGAACAAGGGTAGATGATGAGATGGCGGAGGACCATGCTGACACGCCAATGACATCTACAGGGTTCACACCCTCACCAATGTCACTCCTCACCCCATCCTCTAATGAGCTGTACAAGCCAGTGGATTCTTCGATGTATTCTCCACCACCAAGAGAGCCTGGACCGTCTGTACCTCTACCACAACTCGAAGAGCAAAACCCCAACTCCTCTAGCTTCAACATTCCGAACTGGTTCACCCTAGTAACTGATTGGAGATCCCTCCAAAATTTCCAATACCAATTGCACTTGGAGCAAATGCAAAAGCTGGACGAGATTTTGAGAGAGATTAAGGAAATCAGGGGAACATGAAGAAAGGAAGAAACTGAAGAAAGAAAAGAAAAATTTGATGATGATGAGTTGTGATCTGATAATTCTGAACAATTGATTGTGGACAATCTCTTTACTTTTGATTATATTTTTAGCTGTATTTCTGTTTATGTTTTATCTTGCACATTTCGTCTAGCCAAAGACGTTAAACGTAGCGCTTATGGGAGGCAACCCACAAATAAGGAGAAGAAGGGACCATTCCACCAACAACCATGAAAGACCAATCTTGAAAGGTATAATTTCAATTCCTAACTTATTTCCTTACCTTTACTCTGACCGTGTTTGAAGGGCGACCGTAGTTTGCAAAACTTTGATAAGGATACAAATTGTAAGTATTTCTTTTATCCTGGTTCAATGCCCTGCTTTGGTTTGCTTTATTTTCTAGAATCGCAAATGAAGAGCTGCATAAAATTGTTGTGTCGGATATAGTCTGTTTATTAGAACTGTTTTAGCCCAGTTCACACTTTTAAGTGTGGAAAAGGGGCGTGTGTAGAACCCTTAAACATATATCCTTTTTCCCGTTCCCTATGGAAACACCGAGGACGATGTTTATTTTTGAGTGTGGAAAGGGTGTATGCTTCTTGAAACAGTTGACTGATTGAGTGATAAGGTATAGGAACCTAGAGGGTGTATTATTGCCAATACTATCTAGGAGGGCTCCTAACCTTGTACCAAGGATTGAATGTCTTAAATATGCTTTGGAAGTTTCACTTTGCACCAATTTGCACATTCCGACCCAAATTGAAAATTTTTGATGAGTGCTTGCATGCTTTCACCTTGTATTTTGTTTGGACCTCAGTCAAGGATCTCTCGAAGTGGGAGTGTGAATCATTTGAGTTTTAGAAAGATAAGAATAGCGAAGCCTGGAAACTGAATTAATCTTAGCAGGACATGGGGCAAAAGCAGAGCCTAAGTGAGCTTTGAATGAAAACAATCCCTAAAAAAAGGCATGAGGGGTTGATATGATGAAACGTAAATAAAGGCTTAAGGCCATTCCTTGAGATAAAAGTGAGGTGAGCCATCTTGTCTGGATAAGGGGTAACCATTGCACTGTTTTCGAAAAAGCATGGAGATCCATGTGAAGTCAGTTACCTCGAAGAGATCTTGAAAGATGAGAAAATTGAGAGGAGGTGAGCCACTTCGCTAGGATTCAGGCACCCATTGCACTGACCTTCGAAAAAGCATGGATCTCCATGTGAAGTCGGGTAGCCTGATGATGTTATCCTAGGAAGTGAGAAAATAGAGTGATCGCCCAAGCCATGGCGATAAGCGGTACATGTCCCTGCCCTCACTTATATAATGTAAAGAGGCTTTGGCGTTAGGTTGGAAATTAGCTAAGGGGTGAGCATCGGTCCCACTAGTCAGATCGGCTGGAGGCCCCTAGAAAATACAACGTGAAAACTCTTTGGTCACTTGCATGCTTAAAGGTGTCAATAAAAACTTCTTATATAGTATCCATCGAGACCTTAACTTCCTTAGCATATCTCTTACATTTGGTTGGCACGAGTTTTGCGGTCTTGGTAGATAGTGTAGGGGATTTCACCCGCTCAACTACGAACACCTACACATCACTTGATCGGTTAACCGTGAAAGACAGAACTATCCTTGGTGCTTACATGATTAGGGTTTAGAAAAGTATGCTTGCTTGAGGACAAGCAAGGTTTAAGTGTGGAAACTTTGATAAGCACCAAGAATATCACTTATAAAGGGTCTTTATTAGATTAAAAACGCATCGTTTTGACATTCGATTACAACAATTGCATGCATTTTAGCTCAAATGCGATCAAAATCTTCTAACAACATTTCTAGAAAGAGTTTTGAGGTATTTCGTAGGTTGAAAAGGGATTTGAGGCTAAAATAGAGCAAAAGACAAACAAGCCAAAGTGCAGTAGCGTCCCACGCAGCCTCACACGCGTGTGGCTGGGCGTGGAATTATTCCAGAGAGCTCCCACCCGCGCCACCACACGTGGAAGCAAGCGTGGTCGGGCCCAGGGCCATTTTGGGAAATTTGTCCCCTTTTTGTCACTTATATAAATCCCTTTTGCCCTAAACATAGAAAAAAGGAAAAAAAGAGATCAGAAATTCATAGAATAGGGTAGAATAGATCTAGAGGGTTTTCTCCCCTCTTGGGGGAACATTTCTTTCTTTCATAGTTTAGAATAGATCAAGGGCAAGAACGAAGATTGGGATTTCAAGATCAAGGTTGTAAAGATCCCCTTTTCAAGGGTGGTAAACATTCTCTTCAATTTCTAATTCAATACTTGTTTCTTGTTGACATCTTAGAAGTAGAATTTTAAGAGTTTTTGAATTTCTTTCTTTTTGTTTATTTTATTTTCTTATTTTTGTTATTTGCTTGAAGAAGTGAGCTTACATTGTCTTGAATATCTTGTGCTCACTTGCAACTACTTTTAGTTGCAAAATATTTGTTGTTGGCTAAGCTATTGTGCATGAAATTCTCTTTAATTAAACCACTTAAAGCTTGCCAATAAGTGCTAAAATGAATCCCCATGGCTACCCACACCATGGAGGACAATCCTATGCAAATCCTAAACCCTAACCATATCACTATTACCCCCATTCCACCTATACTTACCCTCCACCAACATACCACTATCAACATCAATACCATTACCCAATTCCACTGACATATCATTTACCACCTCCATATCACTATCCAATCCATACACCAACTCATCACCTATATCCTTATGAAACACCACCTCCACAATTCCAAGAAACTTACCATTCACAACCACCAAATTCACGAGAAATTGACTCATTAAGCTCTAAAGACATATATCAAAACATAGAGAGTAAGCTTGTGCAAATGATTCAACAACTTGATCCAAGCTATACTCCCAAGTCAAATTCATTTCCCAATTCCCAACTAAACACTTACTACCCACCTCCATCACAAAACCACAAAGAAAACAATACTAACTATTCCATTGAAACACCACCCTCTTTCCCATATAATACCCATACAAATCCTTGTGATTACATCCCACCGGCCACCGATGAAATTGAAACCCTAAAAGCAAAAATAGAAGAATTCACGAGCATGGCCAAGGAGGATACAGCTAAACTAAAAGCCGAAATCAAGAGCGAACTAAAATACTATCTCGCTACTCTCCGGGAGGAAGGACTTCCACTAGAAGAAGTTGAAACGAAGATGTTGTCTATGATGGAGGAGCTCATGAAGATGAATGAGTCACGAGCCAACTCCGCCATCATAGATGACATCCCCACTTTCGAAGCCCATCCAAGGATTATGCAAAAGGTTGAAAAAGAGCAAAATGCTAGGGGAGAGGAGAGTTTCGAAGGAGTAGAGGATTGTTACGCCCCGGTGCTTGAAAAAGTTCCAATCTTCGAATTGGAAAATCAAAAAGGGGAAGAGATGGAGAGTGAGGATGAGGACATCAAAGTAGTGTGGGAAGAAGAAGAACCAAAATATGGTAAAATTCCTAATCTTCTTTGTGCTAATATTCTTGAAAATCCTTGTGCTCTTTTTGAAAACACCCTTGTGGATGACTCCCTTCGCCTTAATACTTCCATCATATGTGATTATGACTGTTTTAAATTTCGGGAGGATGATTCCATGGAAAATTTTGATGTATTGATTAATGCTTGCAAGGATTCTGTCTTGTCTGCTACCGATTATGATTACTTTAATTTCTTGGAAGATGAATCCTTTGCTTTGGGTGAGAATGAGATAGTGAGTGAAGAGGATGATGCTTCATTCTATTTGTGTGAGAGTGTGAGTGATTTTTCTAATCAAATAGAGTGGGGTGATGAAGAAAATGAGTGTAAAGAAAAGATGGTGGGAAATAATAGGTCTTTCATGATCAATCTTATGGAAAAAGATGAGTGGAGAGAGTTGACCACACTCGAAATTGAGGACGGGTGTGAGGAGATATGATTTGAAAGAAATGAGAAAATCTTTAGGGGGAGAAGAGAAGAAAAAGAAAAGGAAATAGACACCATCTTAGAAGAGCTAAGGAGGGTGTTTGAATCTAGAATTCTTCCAACCATGAATTTTACCTTTCCTTTATCTTTGTGGGAATTCAAGGATGTTACCCACCTTGGGACATTCCTTGAAGCTAAAGTTCACGAGACGCTTGGTAAGGTCCCAAAATCTATGTGCCTTGAAGGATAGGCCACTTTACGTCTGGCCAGGAGACGTAAAACCATGACGCACTTCGGAGGCAGTCCCGATGTTATCTTATGCTTCTTTCAGTTTTCCTTATTTTCTATAGTGTGTTTTTCTTAGCTTTATTTCAATAATGATTCTATAACCTCAGTTGAGCTAACAAGTGCAGATTATACACCCGAGAGTTATAAGTTGCCTGCAATCAATCGACAAACATCATCACTAGCAGAGAAAGGAAGGGAAATCAATGTAAGCTTTGCACAGCACACCTTCGACGCCACCACCACGAGTGTGGCTAGGCGTGGAAAATTTCCAGAGAGCTGACAAGCGGATGTTGTGTGTATGGGGTGAGTGGGTATGTGAAGGTGATAAAACGAAGAGTCTAGACTCCCCGAGTGTCGTGTCTCTCAAGGATGGCGAATGGGAATCGAATTGGTGTGTTGGCATCTAAGAGGTTGAAGAGAAAGAGTTAAGGAAGTGCTAAGGATTGGATTCATTTGTAAGAAGGGGAAGGTTGATAGTGGTTGCGTAAAACAAAGAAAAGTAAGGTGGAAATTGGGGCTTTAGGCTTTTCCATGTGGTTTATCTTTGGTTAGTCTTGAGAATGCAAGTTGTGGAATAGACTAGGGAGTTCATGGCACATCACCAAGTGGCGTCACACTTTGGACTCCCACATCCTCATTCGGTTGGGGCATTTCATCGAACACTTTGTCTACCACTCCTCTCGGATCTTGTCCTTTCGAACTAAGAGCGGAGATGTGGTTGAATGAGACTCGTGGGTGGCCGCTATCGCGCGCATACTCACTTCCTTTGGGTTTGCTACCTAATGTGGCCACAAAAGGCACAAAGCTTAAAGAACATCATCCACACAAGTTCAACATCCAACAAACAAGCATTTCACAAATCAAAGCAATAATATTAAACATCCACATATATCTACCATTGTGCCACCAATCCCCTATCTAATCTACTCTAGCATACTAAGAAACAAGAAAAGGAAAAGGAAATTCAAAGAAACAAGTATTGAATTAGAAATTCAAAAGAATGGTTACCACCCCTTGAAAAAGGGGATCTTACAACCTTGATCTTAAATCCCAATCTTTTTTCTTGCCCTTGATCTATTCTAACTATGAATGGAAGGAATTTTCCCCCAAGAGGGGAGAAAACCCTCTAGATCTAACTATCCTATTTTATCAAATTTTTGATCTATCTCTTATCTTCTTTTTTTCTTCTTTTTAGGTTTAGGGCAAAAGGGATTTATATAGGTGACAAAGAAAAGGAACAAATTTCCCAAAATAGCCCTTGGCCCGACCACGCTAGCTCACACGCGTGTGAGTGGCGTGGTGGCCCTCTAGAATAATTCCACGCCCAGCCACACGCGTGTGAGGCTGCGTGGGGCGCTACTGCATTTCGGCTTGTTTGTCATTTGCTCTATTTTAGCTTCAAATCCCTCTCCAACCTGTGAAATACTTCAAAACTCTTTCTGGAAATGTTGTTAGAAGAAATTGATCACATTTGAGCTAAAATGCATGCAATTGTTGTAATTGGATGTCAAAACGATGCACTTTTAATCTAATAAAGACCCTTTATAGGTGCTATCCTTGGTGCTTATCAAAGTTTCCACACTGAAACCTTGCTTGTCCTCAAGCAAGCATACTTTTTTAAGCTCTAATCATGTAAGCACCAAGGATAGTTCTTTCTTTCACGGTTAACCAATTAAGTGATGTGTAGGTGTTCGGAGTTCAGCGGGTGAAATCCCCTACGCTATCTACCAAGACTGCTAAACTCATGCCAACCAAATGTAAGAAATATGCTAAGGAAGTCAAGGTCTCAAGAGATGGATATTCTATGAGAAGATTTTTTATTACACCTTTCAAGCATGCAAGTGACAAAAGTGTTTTCACCTTGTATTTTCTAGGGGCCTCCAGCCGATCCAACTAGTGGGACCGATGCTCACCCCTTAGCCAATTTCCAACCTAACGCCAAAGCCTCTTTACATTATATAAGTGATGGCAGGCACATGGACCGCTCATCGCCATGGCTTGGGCGATCACTCAATTTTCTCGCTTCCTAGGATAACGTTATCAGGCTACCCGACTTCACATGAAGATCCATGCTTTTTCGAAGGTCAGTGCAATGGGTGCCTGAATCCTAGCGAAGTGGCTCACCTCCTCTCTATTTTCTCATCTTTCAAGATCTCTTCGGGGTAACCGACTTCACATGGAGATCCATGCTTTTTCGAAGACAGTGCAATGGTTACCCCTTATCCAGACAAGATGGCTCACCTCACTTTTATCTCTAGGAATAGCCTTTTGCCTTTATTCACTTTTAACCATATCAACCCCTCATGCCTTTTTCTAGGGATTAGGGATTGTTTTCACTCATAGCTCACTTAGGCTCTCCTTTTGCCCTATGTTTGGCTGAGATTAATTCAGTTTCCAGGCTTCGCTATTCTTATCTTTCTAAAAGTCAAAGGATTCACACTCCCACTTCGAGAGATTCTTGACTGAGTTCCAAATAAAATACAAGGTGAAAGCATGCAAGCACTCATCAAAATTTTCAAATTGGGTCAAAATGTGCAAATTGGTGCAAGGTGAACTTCCAAAGCATATTTAAGATATTCGTATTTGGCACAAGGTTAGGAGCCCTCCTAGATAGTATTGGCAATAACAAACCCTCTAGGTTCCTATACCTTATCACTTAATCAATCAACTGTTTCAAAAATAATACACCCTTTCCACACTTAAAAATAAACATCGTCCTCGATGTTTCCATAAGGAACGGAGGAAAAAAAGGATATATGTTTAAGGGTTCTACACACGCCCCTTTTCCACACTTAAAAGTGTGAACTGGGCTAAAACAGTTCTAACAAATAGACTACATCCAATACAACAATTTTCATGCAACTCTTCATTTGCGATTCTAAAAAATAAAGTAAACCAAAACAGGGCATCGAATCAGGATAAAAGAAATACTTACAATTTGTATCCTTATCAAAGTTTTGCAATCTGAGTTCGCCCTTTAAACACGGTTAGAGTAAATGTAAAGAAATAAATTAGGATTTGAAATTATACTTTTCAAGATTGGTCTTTGTGGGTTGCCTCCCATAAGCGCCACGTTTAACGTCTTTGGCTAAACGAAACGTGCAAGATAAAACATAAACAGAATTGTAGGTAAAACTATAAACAGAAATAAAAAGATTGTCCACAATCAATTGTTCAGAGTTAACAGAGCACAAGTCATCATTATCATAATTTGTCTTTTCTCTTCTTCAGTTTCTTCTTTCCTTCATGCTCTCTTGATTTCCTTGATCTCTCTCGAAATCTCATACAGCTTTTGCATTTGCTCTAGGTGCAATTGGTATTGGAAATTTTGGAGGGATCTCCAATCAGTGACCGGGGTGAACCAGCTCGGAATGTTGAAGGTAGAGGAGTTGGGGTCTTGCTCTTCAGGTTGTGGTGGAGGTACAGACGGTCCGAGCTCTCTCGGTGGTGGAGAATACATTGAAGAATCCAACGGCGAGTACATTTCCGAAAGAGACGGGGAATTGAATGTCATCGGAGAAGGAGTGAATCCTGGGGACGTCATGGGCGTGTTAGCGTGATCATCCGCCATCTCCTCATCTACCCTCGTTCGCACCAATTGTCTCAAGTGAAGTTTTGAGACGTTCTCGGGAGATAAAGGAACTATATGCGCTCTTGGAAGCCGGTGTTCGAACCAATTCATTTTCATTTGATTGCTCAGGGAGATGCATAACCTCGTCACCAAGGGGCCAATAAAGATTGCTCTGGCGGACTCTTGCTGTTGCGCAACAAGCAAGTTCCTGCAAATCGTGCTCATGTTCACCGAGTTCCCGGTGTCCATACTCCAAAGCATGAACAGCTCCGCCTTTGAGACTCGGTCATATGTCTCGGGCTTTCCTTCCCATGAATGAGCGATCACCTTCCATAAAACCTTTAAATCCTCCCTTACAATCTGAGAGACTCTCACTCTTGACCCTTCCCATTCGACTCCTTGTCTTGCGATCATCGACCAATATTTTCTTGGAATGTCCCTGTCTCCAAAGTCATGTCTCAATCTCCTGTACTAGTGCTTCGACTGATCTTCTTCATTGTAGAATCCAAGGAGAACACCCAAATGGTTGGCCGATATGTTATAGTCCTGGTTGAAGAGTCTAAACTTAATGGTGTGGCTGTAGAGATCTCCAGCTATTCCATCAACTCTCAAGCTTGCGATAAACTCATGTACTAGAGGGATAAAAGTATCCTGTCTCCAGCTTAGCAGGTTGTTCCAATATGGCTCTGCAATCAACCTCTCCAGTCCATATTTGCACTCATAATCCTCTAATACTCTCAAGTCTACATATCTCCATTGCACAATAGGGTAGTTTAACAAGTGCCTATACAGCCCTAGCATGGTTGCTGTCATTAGCAGAATTTGAGTTCCGGTGGGTACTTCTATGTAACGAGTGTTAGCGTCCCTGGCACTGTTTTCATATGCAGGGGTTTTCCCTCTTTTGAGCCTTTGAACAATCTGTTGTGCAATGTCATATGGCGAAGACATCTTTCCTATAATAACATAGGTAACCAAAGCAACACAAGGAAAAATACTTGCCAAACTTAAATATTGATTATGAACAATATTGCACATATCTAAAGAAAAATCATAAGAATTCAACGCATGCAACCATCTTTTTGATATCCATCAACAATTCTATCCTATACATGCAAGAACAAGCTCATACCATTCCATACTCATTTCATAGTCAAAATTTCAACATATGGTCAACTTCATCTTCTACCTCTAGACTAGCTCAAGGTTGAAAAATGGAAGCAACATGAAAGTTAAAATTGGACCAACTAACTAGTAGAATATAGCAATGTAGTGCTTATAGAGTAGGAAAGTTGCAAACTTACCCACCATGCTCACTATATCAACAAAAGAGAATCCTTACAATCATCAATCAATATATCAAATTTTTCATGGAGTCATCCTCCCGAAATTTAAAGCAATCATAATCACATGTAATGGAAATATTAATGCAAAGGGAGTCATCCACACAAGTGTTAAGGGTGTTTGCAATAAGAGCACAAGGATTGTCAAGAAAATTAGCATAAGAAAGATTAGAAATTTTACCATATTTTGGCTCTTCATCTTCCCATACTAGCTCAATGTCATCATCCTCACTCTCCATCTCTACCTCCTTTTGATTTTCCAATTCGAAAATTGGAACTTCTTCAAGCACCGGGGCATAACAATCTACGTTTTCTTCAACATCCACCTCTTTGCTAGCATCTTGCTCTTTATCAACCCCTTGTACAATCCTTGGATGGGCTTCCAAAGTGGGGATGTCATCTATGATGGCGGAGTTGGCTCGGGGCTTATTCATTTCATAAGCTCCTCCATCATAGACAACATCTTCGTTTCGACCTCTTCTAGTGGAAGTCCTTCCTCCCGGAGGGTAGCGAGATAGTCTTTTAATTCGCTCTTGATTTCTGCTTTTCGATTAGCCGTATCCTCCTTGGCCATCCTCATGAATGCATCAATTTTTGCTTTTAGGATTTCAATATCGCTCGTGGCCGGTGGGATAGAGTTACAAGGATTTGCATGGGTATTATATGGGAAAGAGGGTAGTGTTTCAAAGGAATGTGTAGTATTGTTTCATTGGTGAATTTGTGATGGATGTGGGTAGTAGGTGTTTACGTGGGAAGTAGGGAATGAATTTGACTCGGGAGTATAGCTTGGGTCGATTGTTCTCATCATTTGTGCAAGCTTACTCTCTATATTTTGGGATATTTCTTTGGAGCTTAATGAGTCAATTTCTTGATTGGAGTATTGTGAAGGGTAATTTTCTTGAAAAGGTGGAGGTGGTGTTTCATATGGGTGTGGTTGATGATTTTGTGTATGAAATGGATAGTGATATGGAGGTGGTAAATGGTGATGTGGAAATGGGTAAGGGTATGGAGGTGGGTAGTGGTATGTTGGTGGAGGGTAAGTATAAGTGGAATGGGGGTAATAGGGATATGGTTGGGGTTAAGGATTTCTATAAGATTGTCCTCCATGATGTGGGTAACCATGGGATTCATTTTAGCACTTATTGGCAAGCTTCAAGAGGTTTGCTTAAGGAGAATTTCTTGCACAATAGCTTAGCCAACAGCAAATAATTTTGCAACTAAAAGTAGTTGCAAGTGAGCACAAGATATTCAATATAGTAGAAGCTCACTTCTTCAAGCAAAATAACAAGAATAAGAAAACGAAATAAACAAAAAGAAAGCAATTCAAGAACTCTTAAAATTCTACTTCTATGATGTCTACACTATTCGAAACCATTTGTCATCCCCAGCAACGGCACTATTTTTTGACAAGCGGATGTTGTGTGTATGGGGTGAGTGGGTATGTGAAGGTGATAAAACGAAGAGTCTAGACTCCCCGAGTGTCGTGTCTCTCAAGGATGACGAATGGGAATCGAATTGGTGTGTTGGCATCTAAGAGGTTGAAGAGAAAGAGTTAAGGAAGTGCTAAGGATTGGATTCATTTGTAAGAAGGGGAAGGTTGATAGTGGTTGTGTAAAACAAAGAAAAGTAAGGTGGAAATTGGGGCTTTAGGCTTTTTCATGTGGTTTATCTTTGGTTGGTTTTGAGAATGCAAGTTGTGGAATAGACTAGGGAGTTCATGGCACATCACCAAGTGGCGTCACACTTTGGACTCCCACATCCTCATTCGGTTGGGGCATTTCATCGAACACTTTGTCTACCACTCCTCTCAGGTCTTGTCCTTTCGGACTAAGAGCGGAGATGTGGGTGAGTGAGACTCGTGGGTGGCCGCTATCGCGCGCACACTCACTTCCTTTGGGTTTGCTACCTAATGTGGCCACAAAAGGCACAAAGCTTAAAGGACATCATCCACACAAGTTCAACATCCAACAAACAAGCATTTCACAAATCAAAGCAATAATATTAAACATCCACATAGATCTACCATTGTGCCACCAATCCCCTATCTAATCTACTCTAGCATACTAAGAAACAAGAAAAGGAAAAGGAAATTCAAAGAAACAAGTATTGAATTACAAATTGAAGAGAATGGTTACCACCCCTTGAAAAAGGGGATCTTACAACCTTGATCTTGAATCCCAATCTTCCTTCTTGCCCTTGATCTAACTATGAATGGAAGGAATTTTCCCCAATAGGGGAGAAAACCCTCTAGATCTAACTATCCTATTCTATCAAACTTTTGATCTATCTCTTCTCTTCTTTTTTTCTTCTTTTTAGGTTTAGGGCAAAAGGGATTTATATAGGTGACAAAGAAAAGGAACAAATTTCCCAAAATAGCCCTTGGCCCGACCACGCTAGCTCACATGCGTGTGAGTGGCGTGGTGGCCTTCTGGAATAATTCCACGCCCAGCCACACGCGCGTGAGGCTGCGTGGGGCGCTACTGCATTTCGGCTTGTTTGTTATTTGCTCTATTTTAGCTTCAAATCCCTCTCCAACCTGTGAAATACTTCAAAACTCTTTCTGGAAATGTTGTTAGAATAAATTGATCGCATTTGAGCTGAAATGCATGCAATTGTTGTAATTAGATGTCAAAACGATGCGCTTTTAATCTAATAAAGACCCCTTATAGGTGCTATCCTTGGCGCTTATCAAGAGCCGCCACGCTGCTCACACGCGTGTGAGCAGGCGTGGGAATAAACCAGAGAGCTCCCACGCCCACTACCACGCGTGGTAGCGTGCGTGGACGGGCACGAGATTTTCTCTGACTTTTCGCGCGAAGTGGTTTAAAACCCTTTCCTTGCTTCATTTCTTCCCCACCACAAAACAAAAACTCTCCCAAGCTGAAAATAAACACCTTCTAAGCATTTCTTTCCAAGTCTATCAACTTTTCTCAAGGATCTTAAGTCATTTGCAAGGTAAGAATATACTCTTCTTTGGTATTTACTTGTTTAATGAAGAACTTGTTATATTCTGAAAAATATCTCCATGGATTTTTCTTGTGTGACATTTTTCTTGAGATACATTGTTATGAGATGACTTGATAGACTTGTATTAAGCCTACATTGCTTCTATACACTAGAAATTTCATGTTTTAACATCTCTTTTTGACTAGATCTTGAAATTGCTTGATTTGGGTATTCTCTTGTCATGATGAGATATTTGTTGATATAGTGAGCATGGTGGGTAAAGTTTGCAACTTTCCTACTCTATAGGCAGTACATTGCTACATTCTACTAGTTATTTGGTCCAATTTTAACTTTCATGATACTTCCATTTTTCAACCTTGAGCTAGTCTAGAAAAAAAAGATGGAAGTTGACCATATGTTGACCTTTTGACTATGAAATGAGTATGGAATACAATGAGCTAGATCTTGCATGTATAAGATAGAATTGTTGATGGATATCAAAATGATGGTTGCATGCAATGAATTCTTGTGATCTTTTCTTTAAATATGTGCAATATTGTTTCTAATCAATATTTAAATTGGCAAATGTTTTTCCTTGTGCTGCTTTGATTGCCCATGATATAGGAAAGATGTCTTCGCCACATGACCTTGCTCAACAAATTGCTCAAAGGCTCCAACGAGGGAAAGACCCGGCAGAAGAAAACAGTGCAAGGGGCGCTAACACTCGCTATATTGAAGTACCTACCGGAACTCAAATTTTACTAATGACAGCAACCATGCTAGGTCGGTACAGACAGCTATTGAATTTCCCTATTGTGCAATGGAGATATATCGACTTGACAGTATTGGAGGATTATGAGTGCAAGTATGGACTGGAGAGGTTGATCGCAGAACCGTATTGGAACAACTTGTTGGGCTGGAGACAAGACACTTTTATTCCTCTAGTCCACGAGTTTATTGCAAGATGAGGAAGACCAGTCGAAGCATTGGTACCGAAGATTAAGGCATGACTTTGGAGATCGGGACAATCCGAGAAAATATTGGTCGATAATCGCAAGACAAGGATTCGAATGGAAAGGGTCAAGGGTAAGAGTATCTCAGATCGTAAGAGAAGACTTAAAGGTCTTATGTAAGGTGATTGCTCATTCATGGGAAGGAAGGCATGAGACCTATGACCGAGTCTCAAAGGCGGAGCTGTTCATGCTATGGAGTATCAACACAGGGATCTCGATGAATATGAGCTCGATTTGCAAGAACTTGCTTGTTGCACAACAGCAAGAATCGGCCAGGGCAATTTTTGTAGGCCCGATGGTGACGAGATTATGTATCTCACTGGGTCATCACATGAAAATACACTAGTTCGAGCACAGACTTCCAGGAGCAAACATAGTTCCATTATCTCCCAAAGATGTCGCAAAACTTCACTTAAGACAACTGGCGCGAACGAGGGTAGATGATGAGATGGCGGAGGACCTTGCTAACATGCCAATGACATCCCCAGGGTTCACACCGTCACCAATGTCATTCCTTACCCCATTCTCAAATGAGTTGTACTCGCTAGTGGATTCTTCGATGTATTCTCCACCACCAAGAGAGCCCGAAACCGTTTGTACCTCCACCACAACCTGAAGAGCAAAACCCCAACTCCTCTAGCTTCAACATTCCGAGCTTGTTCACCCCAGTCACTGATTGGAGATCCCTCCAAAATTTCCAATACCAATTGCACCTGGAGCAAATGCAGAAGCTGGACAAGATTTCGAGAGAGATTAAGGAAATCAAGAGAACATAAAGAAAGGAAGAAACTAAAGAAAGAAAAGACAAAGTTTGATGATGATGAATTGTGACTTGATAATTTGGAACAATTGATTATGGACAATTTCTTTACTTTTGTTTATATTCTTTTTAGCTATATTTCTATTTATGTTTTATCTTGCACGTTTCGTCTAGCCAAAGACGTTAAACGTTGCGCTTATGGGAGGCAACCCACAAATAAGGAGAAGAAGGGACCATTCCACCAACAACCATGAAAGACCAATCTTGAAAGGTATAATTTCAACTCCTAATTTATTTCCTTACCTTTACTCTAACTGTGTTTTGAAGGGCGAACATAGATTGTAAAACTTTGATAAGGATACAAATTGTAAGTATTTCTTTTATCCTGATTCGACGCCCTATTTGATTTAATTGCTTTATTTTCTAGAATCGCAAATGAAGAGCTGCATAAAATTGTTGTGTCGGATGTAGTCTGTTTATTAGAACTATTTTAGCCCAGTTCACACTTTTAAGTGTGGAAAGGGGGCGTGCGTAGAACCCTTAAACATATACCCTTTTTCCCCATTCCTTATGGAAACATCGAGGACGATGTTTACTTTTAAGTGTGGAAAGGGTGTATGCTTCTTGAAACAGATGATTAATTAAGTGATAAGGTATAGGAACCTAGAGGGTGTGTCGTTGCCGATACTATCTAGGAGGGCTCCTAACCTTGTGCCAAGGATTGAATGTCTTAAATATGATTTGGAAGTTTCACTTTGCACCAATTTGCACATTCCGACCCAAATTGAAAATTTTTTATGAGTGCTTGCATGCTTTCACCTTGTATTTTGTTTGGATCTCAGTCAAGGATCTCTCGAAGTGGGAGTGTGAATCCTTTGAGTTTTAGAAAGATAAGAATTACGAATCCTGGAAAGTGAACTAATCTTAGCAGGACATGGGCTAAAAGGTGAGCCTAAGTGAGCTTTGAGTGAAAACAATCCCTAATCCCTAGAAAAAGGCATGAGGGGTTGATATGGAGAAAAGTAAAAAGGCCTAAGGCCATTCCTAGAGATAAAAACGAGGTGAGCCATCTTGTCTGGATAAGGGGTAACCATTGCACTGTCTTCGAAAAAGCATGGAGATCCATGTGAAGTCGGTTACCCCGAAGAGATCTTGAAAGATGAGAAAATAGAGAGGAGGTGAGCCACTTCGCTAGGATTCAGACACCCATTGCATTAACCTTCGAAAAAGCATGGATCTTCATGTGAAGTTGGGTAGCCTTATGACGTTATCCTAGGAAGTGAGAAAATAGAGTGATCGTGAGACACCCCAACTTTTCACAACCCGAGATAGCTAAAACTTTAACACCAAAAGCTGCCTATCTCAACTATGAACATACATAGCGTAAACGATTAAAAACCTAAAGGGTATCATGCCACATCTAGGTAAGAAAAGTACAGCCTAGATGCACAGGCTAACCAAAAGAACTGAACTGCATAGATAATAAATCCTAAAACATGTCTAAAACATCTTAAATCTAAACAAGAGTACATATAGTCTCATCATTGGCACACAGGCCCAAAACACAAGTCTAAAACAACATAACTATGTCTAAGCTGCCTCATATAGATAAGCTCTAGCGCGCTCTCGCTTAGAGTTATTGCATTCCTGGAAAACCTACAAGAAACCATTAGCAAAATACTGCTAAGCAACCACCACTCACACGCGCAAAGAAATATAGATATGTAATAAGTTGTAAATAGGTTTACACACTCATATAGAATATAAACACCAATGAACTGTTCAATACTTAAAATCGGATACTCAACAACAACACGCTGAATAAAGGATAAACCAAGACTTCTCAACAGTACCAATATTCAACTGAATTGCACAAGACAACAAGATATCAACAGAATAAAGAATTCAATAGAATACTCATAAGATCAACAAGAATATATCCAAGAATAACCAACAACAAACGAGATACGAGATAACTCAAGAATCACGTAAGAGACCAAACAGACCTCAACCTAAGGATAAGAACTAAACCTTACCCTCTGATAAGTGCATATTTGATCATATTTAATCCCCATATTTAAGCTTATTTGTCCACTAGATTGTATAAATTGTGTTCAGTATAACCTTGATTTTCTTCACTTTGATTAATGTTTGCAACAATCATCTTATTTGGAATAAAGTAAAGAAAATTAGGCCGTATTGCATTTAATGGGATGATTTAGAGAAATCCTAAGTTTAATTTGTAATTTTCATCTTTAATAAGCCATCCTAATGTGTTTAATTGCTAGTAGGAGATATCAGGGAAATCATGAAGACAAGGAGGATCATGAAGGGACAAGAACAAAAATGAGAAGATGGATGATGATGAATTAAAGTGAAGGACAAAAGCAAAGAAGATTTGGTCCATTTTCATCATTAAAGATCAGGCAATAATGGAATCAAAGAGTGATATTTTGAATGGTGATTGATCATATGGATAAACCAAAGCAAAAGTGGAAAAAGTGTCTAAAATCTGAAATTTCCGCACAAGTTGTCCACTGTTCGGTATGTTTACCATATCTCAGCATAGGAATATCCAACTTGAGTGATCTTTGCACCGTTGGAAAGAAGACTTCAAGGGCTACAACTTTATCAGAAATACAAAATTCATAATTCTGAACGGAGAATGGAGAAAAACAGCCCGGAAGATGAAGCTGCGTGCAGTGATGTCATTGCTTGCGAAATTTTCCACCTTCTTTCTCATTATGATATGTGAGGTCATGGCATATGTAATTCCCCATTTCCAAATTCAGATGGAATGTGAGGTCATTGCATATGTAATTGTCCAACTTTGCTCCCTTTTGATGCCTATATAAAGCCTTGTAACTCTCAAACTTCAACACACCATTCCTCACCAATTCCTTCTATCTCCTCTCATTCTAGTTTTCATATCTTAGTTTTAGTGTTGTGTTTTTCTTCAAGCAAGAGTGTAGGAGGAAACTCCAAGAGTTTGGTCTTCAATCCATAAGTTTTCTTGTTCCCTTTATCTCTTTACAATTTATTTACCATGCTTATGAATTTAAATATTGTTAGTTTGTTGTATTCCATTATGAATTGTGAGTAGTTGCATTAAGGACTTGAATTAGGGTAGGATTATCTTTATTGATGCTAAGTTCATGAATATTTCATAAAGGGGAAGGCTTTAATTCAAGAGTTTATTGAAGTATGCATAGATTTAATTGAAATCTTGTTAGTAAATGGTACGTAACATTTGTTAACTAGCCTTTGGATGATTTCACTTTATAATGGAAGTTATATGTTGAAATCAATCTACTCTTTGCATGCACCCAATTTAATTTACGAAAGTAAAGAACATTGTGGTTTTAAATTGCTTATGTCCTCTAAGAACTAGGAATTGATATGTCACGAAAGTGGAGCAATTCCTTGTTCTAATCTTTATCTTTAGTTCATGAAAATGAAATTTAGATTAAAGATTCTTTTGTGCAATTCATTGAACTCTTAAATTAATTATTTTCCCCAAATCTTGTTATTGCATCTATAAGATAATTCTCCTTAATTCGAGTCCTATCTTTAATTATCAGAGTTTATACCAATTGTAATATTGCTTTTAATTCTTGATGAACCTGTTATAGCTTGTTAAATATCAACTCATATATGATTGCTTGGATTCTTGTTAAATTTATTCATCTTAGTGCCTAAGAATTTAATTGCTATACAAGTACATGCCATAAAACCCAATCCCTTGAGAACGATATAATTAACCCACAAATTCACTACACCACTTTACACATCACCCTCCAACCAACACCAATCCTCATGCCAATCATCAAACCGAACTCAGTGCACGGAGGTAAATAATACCCGAACCATAAGGGCAAATGGTTCCCATATACATAGAGGCAAATGGTGCTCGGAATACACAAAGGCAAGTCGTGCCCGAATACATAAAGGCAAATATTCCTCAACTACTCGAATGACAGATAATGCCCATATACACAAGTCGCAAATAATGCTCATATACACAAATGGCAAATAATGCCCATATACACAATGGCAAATAAAGCCTTAAGAATACATAAAGATACTCAAAGATCCACCATCCCTATCCAACCTCAACCTTAGCCCAAGAACAACTACTCAGAGTGTTCATCTCAGATATGAACACAAACCAACTCCCAGATAATATAATCAAGGATTCAACAAAACAAGATATTCAAAACATGGACCAAGAGGTAGGAATAAATATTCCAAAGACATGGTAAAATAACCAACAAAATACTCCAACAAAGTTCAGAACAAAAGGGGAAACAACTAAACAAACAGACCGGATCACCTCAGCGGATCCCTCTCTTCCGCCAACCCCCACCGTAGCCTACTTACGGAAGACTCCAGCGGGACACATTATACCGCTGAGGTACTCCGCAAGGGCAAACCCAACCTCAGATCCCAGACTCAGACAGAATACGCAATGTTCAGATCAGAATACAAACATAGGATCAGATTACTCAGATTATAACTCCTAGAAGCCAAATAAACAAGGAATCCATACCAACAAATATCCATAACATCAATACACAAAGGATCAAGAACACAAGTTCATAATCCATCAAGAATGACTTCACAGACAAGAAATAGGCTTACAGCAAAGAAATTATCAGGATTCCAATACACCAAATAATATCATAGATTGAGAGTGTGAAAATAGATTTTGGTGGACATAGATCATAGATTGAGAGTGTGAAAATAGATTTTGGTGGACATAGTGGATAGATTGAGAGTGTGAAAATAGATTTTGGTGGACATAGTGGCTACCTCTTGAAGCACACTCCACCCAAGAACTCTCAAACCTCTTCACAAAGCTTCACCTCCACCTTGATCATCTTTTCCCCAAAAGATCCCCAAAAGACCTCCACCTTGATCATCTTTTCCCCAAAAGATCCCCAAAAGAACAACATAAGAACTTGTATAAAGATTATGAAAACCCAAAAGAACAACATAAGAACTTGTATAAAGATTATGAAAATACAAAAGAACAACATAAGAACTTGTATAAAGATTATGAAAATAGCATGATGCAAGGTATACTCCTAGAGACAGACACTTACCCAAGCCTCAACAATCCTAAAAGAGCAATCTTGACTTGAATATTGAAGATGAAATGAAGACCAATCTTTGAAGGAGAAGAAGATGAAAATGGCGTGAAGAATGAGTAGGGAAGAGAGAGAGTGGAAATCTTTAGAAAATGCTAAGTCTTGAATATATATACCATAATACATATATACATATATGTATATATATTAGGGTGGAAGATTTAATAAGGAATGGGCTCAAATCTTTATATATAACAATTCTATGTACAAGAATAATTATTGGGCCAAATGATTCATCTCTTAAATAAATGAATACATAGAATAAGGAGAAAGCCCACAATATTAGGGATTAAATGTCTTAGGGACAATATATATATACTAGCATAAGGGATTGGGCCATTATATAAATACTGTTACTTATAAGAATTGTAAGGATCCAAATTAGAATAAATCCCTAACAAGAATTAAATCAAGATTTGGGCTTTTGAATAAAATAATTAATTTCTGGTTCAAGAAATCTATATATATATATATATATATATATATATCAATTGGAAAGACTAAGCCCAATTAAATCAAATAAATTACCCAGCGGAAACGATTACCGGTCTCAAGTATTGAACGAATTTACGAGGTGTTACACTCTACCCCCCTTAAAAGGAGCTTCGCCCCCCAAGCTCATAGCTCACGGGAGCTTAAAACGGAACGGTTCAAGGAAACAAGGAATCGATCGAAGGTTAAAGAAAAGGATTGCTCAACGAACTTAAGAACATACTACACCACTAACTCTTAACCTCCTAACTTACCCGACCCATGCATAGCATGCAAGAACTAAACTAACTACTCACCTAGGTCAAATAAAGCCGGATAGCGTCTCCTCATCTCGTCCTCCATCTCCCAAGTGGCCTCCTTGACTCCATGGTGGGACCAACATACCTTCACCATCTTGACTGCCCTGCGACGAGTCTCTCGGGTTTTGGTATCTAGAATCTTCATTGGCTTCTCTTCGTAGGACAACGTCTCTGATAAGCGCCAAGGATAGCACTTATAAGGGGTCTTTATTAGATTAAAAGCTCATCGTTTTGACATCCAATTACAACAATTGCATGCATTTCAGCTCAAATGCGATCAACTTCCCCTAACAACGTTTCTGGAAAGAGTTTTTAAGCATTTTTACAGGTTGGAAAGGGATTTGAAGCTAAAATGGAGCAAAAAGATGAGCAAGCCAACATGCAGTAACGCCCCACGCCACCTCACACGCGTGTGGATGGGCGTGGAATCATTCCAAAGAGCCCCCACGCCACTCACACGCGTGTGAGCAAGCATGGTCGGGCCCAGGGCTAATTTGGGAAACTTGTTCCTTTTCTTTGTCACCTATATAAATCCCTTTTGCCCCAAAACCTAAAAAAAGGGGAGGAGATCAGAAAATAGAGAGAATAGGGTAAATAGATCTAGAGGGTTTTCTCCCCTTGGGGGAAAATTCCTTTCATTCATAGATAGAATAGATTAAGGGCAAGAAGGAAGATTGGGATTCAAGATCAAGGTTGTAAGATCCCTTTTTTCCAAGGGGTGGTAACCATTCTCTTCAATTTCTAATTCAATACTTGTTTCTTTGAATTTCCTTTTCCCCTTTGCTTGNCCCCAAAAGATCCCCAAAAGAACAACATAAGAACTTGTATAAAGATTATGAAAATAGCATGATGCAAGGTATACTCCTAGAGACAGACACTTACCCAAGCCTCAACAATCCTAAAAGAGCAATCTTGACTTGAATATTGAAGATGAAATGAAGACCAATCTTTGAAGGAGAAGAAGATGAAAATGGCGTGAAGAATGAGTAGGGAAGAGAGAGAGTGGAAATCTTTAGAAAATGCTAAGTCTTGAATATATATACCATAATACATATATACATATATGTATATATATTAGGGTGGAAGATTTAATAAGGAATGGGCTCAAATCTTTATATATAACAATTCTATGTACAAGAATAATTATTGGGCCAAATGATTCATCTCTTAAATAAATGAATACATAGAATAAGGAGAAAGCCCACAATATTAGGGATTAAATGTCTTAGGGACAATATATATATACTAGCATAAGGGATTGGGCCATTATATAAATACTGTTACTTATAAGAATTGTAAGGATCCAAATTAGAATAAATCCCTAACAAGAATTAAATCAAGATTTGGGCTTTTGAATAAAATAATTAATTTCTGGTTCAAGAAATCTATATATATATATATATATATATATATATCAATTGGAAAGACTAAGCCCAATTAAATCAAATAAATTACCCAGCGGAAACGATTACCGGTCTCAAGTATTGAACGAATTTACGAGGTGTTACACTCTACCCCCCTTAAAAGGAGCTTCGCCCCCCAAGCTCATAGCTCACGGGAGCTTAAAACGGAACGGTTCAAGGAAACAAGGAATCGATCGAAGGTTAAAGAAAAGGATTGCTCAACGAACTTAAGAACATACTACACCACTAACTCTTAACCTCCTAACTTACCCGACCCATGCATAGCATGCAAGAACTAAACTAACTACTCACCTAGGTCAAATAAAGCCGGATAGCGTCTCCTCATCTCGTCCTCCATCTCCCAAGTGGCCTCCTTGACTCCATGGTGGGACCAACATACCTTCACCATCTTGACTGCCCTGCGACGAGTCTCTCGGGTTTTGGTATCTAGAATCTTCATTGGCTTCTCTTCGTAGGACAACGTCTCTGATAAGCGCCAAGGATAGCACTTATAAGGGGTCTTTATTAGATTAAAAGCTCATCGTTTTGACATCCAATTACAACAATTGCATGCATTTCAGCTCAAATGCGATCAACTTCCCCTAACAACGTTTCTGGAAAGAGTTTTTAAGCATTTTTACAGGTTGGAAAGGGATTTGAAGCTAAAATGGAGCAAAAAGATGAGCAAGCCAACATGCAGTAACGCCCCACGCCACCTCACACGCGTGTGGATGGGCGTGGAATCATTCCAAAGAGCCCCCACGCCACTCACACGCGTGTGAGCAAGCATGGTCGGGCCCAGGGCTAATTTGGGAAACTTGTTCCTTTTCTTTGTCACCTATATAAATCCCTTTTGCCCCAAAACCTAAAAAAAGGGGAGGAGATCAGAAAATAGAGAGAATAGGGTAAATAGATCTAGAGGGTTTTCTCCCCTTGGGGGAAAATTCCTTTCATTCATAGATAGAATAGATTAAGGGCAAGAAGGAAGATTGGGATTCAAGATCAAGGTTGTAAGATCCCTTTTTTCCAAGGGGTGGTAACCATTCTCTTCAATTTCTAATTCAATACTTGTTTCTTTGAATTTCCTTTTCCCCTTTGCTTGTTTCTTATTATGATAGAGTAGATTATATAGGGGATTGGTGGCCCCATGGTAGATCTATGTGGATGTTAAATATTATCGTTATAATTTGTGAATTGCTTGCTTGATGGATGTTGAACTCGTGTGGATGATGTTCTTTAAGCTTTGTGCTTTTTGTGGCCACATTAGGTAGCAAACCCAAAGGAAGTGAGTGTGCGCCCAATAACGGCCACTCACGAGTCTCACTCACCCACATCTCCGCTCTTAGTTCGAAAGAACAAGATCCGAGAGGAGTGGTAGACAAAGTGTTCGATGAAATGCCCCTACCGAATGAGGATGTGGGAGTCCAAAGTGTGACGCCACTTGGTAGTGTGCCATGAACTCCGTAGTCTATTCCGCAACTTGCATTCATAAAACCAACCAAGGATAAACCACATGGGAATGCCTAAAGCCCCAATCTCCACTTTACTTTTCTTTACATTACACAACCTTTTATCAACCTTACCCTCATACCTATGAAACCAACTCCTAGCCATTTTAATAACTCTTTCCCTTCAACTTCTTGGATGCCATCACCCCCATTCGATTCCCATTCGCCATCCTTGAGAGACACGACACTCGGGGAGTCTTGACTCTTCGTTTTATCACCCTTCACACACCACTCACCCCATACAAACATCATTGTCAAAATGGCGCCGTTGCCGGGGATGGCAAACGGTTTCGAATTGTGTTGACATCTTAGAAGTAGAATTTTAAGAGTTCTTGAATTGCTTTCTTTTTGTTTATTTTGTTTTCTTATTTTTGTTGCTTGATTGAGAAGTGAGCTTAAATTACCGTGTATATCTTTTGCTCACTTGCAACTACTTGTAGTTGAAAATATTTGTTGTTTGTTAAGCTTTGCTCAGGAAATTTTCTTCGTCAAATCATTTGAAGCTTACAAACTTGTGCTAAAATGAACCCCCATGATCACCCACATCATGGAGGACAATCCTATAGAAATCCTCTACCCCAACCATATCCCTATTACCCCCATTCCACCTATACTTACCCTCCACCCACATACCACTACCCACCTCCATACCCTTACCCATTTCCACACCACCATTTACCACCTCAATATCCATATTCATTTCATACATCCAATCACCAACCATACCCATATGAAACACCACCACCACCTTTCCAAGAAAATTACCTTCACAAACACCGAATTCCCAAGTAATCGACTCATTAAGCTCAAAAGAAATATCCCAAAACATAGAGAGTAAGCTTGTGCAAATGATGAAACAACTCGACCCAAGCTATACTCACGAGTCAAATTCCCACCTAAACACCTACTACCCACCTCCATCAAAAATTCGTCTAGAAAACAATACTACCCATTCCTTTGAAACATCACCTTCTTTCCCATATGATACCCGTACCAATCCTTGTAACTCTATCCCACCGGCCAAGGATGAAATTGAAATCCTAAAAGCGAAAATTGACGAATTCACGAGAATGGCCAAGGAGGATACGGCTAATCTAAAAGCCGAGATCAAGAGCGAATTGAAAGACTATCTCGCTACCCTCCGGGAGGAAGGACTTCCACTAGAAGAGGTCGAAACGAAGATGTTATCCATGATGGAGGAGCTTATGAAAATCAATGGATCCCGAGCCAACTCCACCATTATAGATGACATCCCCACTTTGGGAGCCCATCCAAGGATTGTACAAGAGGTTGAAAACAAGCAAAATGCTAAGAAAGAGGAGAGTTTTGGAGAAATAGAGGATTGTTATGCCCCGGTGCTTGAAGAAGTTCCAATCTCCGAATTGGAAAATCAAGAGGAGGTAGAGATGGAGAGTGAGGATGAGGACATAGAAGTAGTGTGGGAAGATGAAGAGCCGAAATATGGTAAAATTCCTAATCCTTCTTGCATTAATATTCTTGAAAATCCTTGTGCTCTTATTACAAACACCCTTGACACTTGTGTGGATGACTCCCCTTGCATTAATATTTCCACTACATGTGATTATGATTGCTTTAAATTTCGGGAGGATGATTCCATGAAAAATTTTGATATATTGATTAATGACTACAAGGATTCTCTTTTGTTTAAATATGAGTATGATTGCTTTAACTTTGTGAAAGATGAATCCTTTGTCTTGGGTGAGAATGAGTTGATGAGTGAGGGGGATGATGCTTCGTTCTACTCTTGTGAGAGTGAGAGTAATTTTTGGGAAAATGAGAGAAAGGAGTGTGAGGAAGAGATGAGAGAAAGTGATAGGATTTTAACGCTTGATCTTATAGAAAAAGTTGAGTGGAGAGAGCTGACCACATTCGAAAATGAAAATGGGAATGAGGAGATATGGTATGAAGAGAGCGCTAAAAATGAAAAGATCTTTAGGGGAAGAGAAAACAAAAGAAAGGAAGTAGACACCATCCTAGAAGAGTTAAGGAGGGTGTTTGATGCTAAAATTTTTCCAAACCTGCATGTTGTTTTTCCTTTGTTTACGTGGGTATTCAAGGATATTTCCCACCTTGGGACATTCCTTGAAGCGAAAGTTCACGGGACGCTAGGTAAGGTCCCGAAATCTGTGTGCCTTGAAGGATAGACCACATTACGTCTAGCTAGGAGACGTAAAACCATGGCGCACTTGGGAGGCAGTCCCAACGTTATCTTACTTTTTCTCATAATTTTCCTTATTTTCTATAGTATGTTTTACTTTAGTTTTATTTCAAAAATATTTCTATAACCTCGGTTGAGCTAACAAGTACAGATTCAACACCCGAGATTTATAAAGCGCCCGCAATCATTTGACAAAAATCATCGCTAGCCAAGGAAGGAAGGGAAACCAAAGTAGGCTTTTGTACAAACACGCCTCCACGACCACCACCACGCGTGTGGCTAGGCGTGGAAAATTTCCAGATAGCCTCCACGCCGCTCACACGCGTGTGAGCAGGCGTGGGAATAAACCAGAGAGCTCCCACGCCTACCACCACGCGTGGTAGCGTGCGTGGACGGGCACCAGACCTTTTCGCGGATTTACGCGCGAAGTGGTTTAAAATCCTTTCCTTGCTTCATTCTTTCCCCACCACGAGCAAAAACTCTCCCAAGCTGAAAATATACACTTTCTAAGCATTTCCTTTCAAGTCTCTCAACTTCCCTCAAAGATTCTAAGTCATTTCTAAGGTATGAACATACTCTTCTTTCCTATTACTTGTTTAATGAAGAACTTGTTCTATTTTGAAGAATATATCCATGGGTTTTCTTGTGTGACATTTTTCTTGAGATATATTGTTGTGAGATGACTTGGTAGACTTATATTGAGCCTACATTGCTTCTATAGACTAGAAATTTCATGTTTTGACATCTCTTTGTGACTAGATCTTGGATTGCCGGATTTGGATTTTCTCTTGTCATAATGAGATCCTTGTTGATATAGTGAGCATGATGGGTAAAGTTTGCAACTTTCCTACTCTATAGGCACTACATTGCTATATTCTACTAGTTAGATGGTCCAATTTTAACTTTCGTGAAACTTCCATTTTTCAACCTTGAAGCTAGTCTAGAGGTAGAAGATGATGTTGACCATATGTTGACCTTTTGACTATGAAATGAGTATGGAACGATATGAGCCAAATCTTGCATGTAGAGGATAGAATTGTTGATGGATATGAAAATGATGGTTGCATGCATTGAATTCCTATGATTTCTTTTTAAGATATGTGCAATATTGTTCATAATCAATATTTAAGTTTGGCAAGTGTTTTTCTTTGTGTTGCTTTGATTACCTATTATTTAGGAAAAGATGTCTTCGCCATATGACCTTGCACAACAGATTGCTCAAAGGCTCTAGAGAGGGAAAGCTCCCGCAAATAAAAACAATGTCAGGGACACTAACAATCGTTTCATAGAAGTACCCACCGGAACTCAAATTCTGCTGATGACTGCTACCATGCTGGGACGGTATAGGCAATTGTTAAACTACCCTGTTGTGCAATGGAGGTATGTGGATTTGAGAGTACTGGAGGATTATGAGTGCAAATATAGACTGGAGAGGTTGATTGCAAAGCCATATTGGAACAACCTGCTAAGCTAGAGACAGGATACTTTTATCCCTCTAGTGCATGAATTTATCGCAAGCCTGAAAATTGATGGAATGGCTGGAAATCTCTACAGCCCCACCATTCAGTTTAGACTCTTCAACCAAGACTACAATATTTCGGCCAATCAATTGGGAGTTCTCCTTGGATTTTATAATGAGGAAGACCAGTCAAAGCACTGGTACAGGAGACTGAGGCATGACTTTGGAGACAGAGATATACCAAGAACATATTGGTCGAAAATTGCAAGGCAAGGAGTCGACTGGGAGGGGTCAAGGGTGAGAATTTCTCAGGTTGTAAGGGAAGATTTAAAGGTTTTGTGGAAAGTAATCGCTCATTCTTGGGAAGGAAGACCTGAGACTTATGACCGAGTCTCGAAGGCAGAACTGTTCATGCTGTGGAGTATGGACACCGAAAACTCTGTGAACATGAGCGCGATTTCTAGAAACTTGCTTGTTGCACAACAGCAAGAGTCAGCCAGGGCAATCTTCATAGGCCCCTTGGTTACAAGGCTAAGCATTTCCTTGGGCAATCAGATGAAAATGAATTGGTTCGAACATCGACTTCCAGGAGCGCATGTAGTTCCTTTATCACCCGAGGACATTGCAAAACTTCGGCTGAGACAGCTAGCGCGAACAAGAGTAGATGAGGAGATGGTGGATGATCACGTTATCACGCCCATGACATCCCCAAGATTCACTCCTTCTCCGATGACATTCAACTCCCCGTCTATTTCGGAAATGTACTCGCCATTGGATTCTTCGATGTATTCGCCACCACCAAGAGAGTCCGGACCGTCTGTACCTCCACCACAACCTGAAGAGCAAGACCCCAACTCCTCTACTTTCAACATTCCAAGCTGGTTCACCCCAGTCACTGATTGGAGATCCCTCCAGAATTTCCAATACCAGTTGCACTTGGAGCAAATGCAAAAGTTGGAAGAAATTTCAAGAGAGATCGAGGAAATCAAGATAGCGTAAGGGAAAAGAGAAAATGAAGAAGATGAAAAAGACAAATCTTGACGATGATGACTTATGAACTGTTAACTCTAAACAATTGATTGTGGACAATCTTTTTATATTCTGTTTATAATTTTACCTGCAATTCTGTTTATGTTTTACCTTGCACATTTCGTCTAGCCAAAGACGTTAAACGTGGCGCTTATGGGAGGCAACCCTCAAATAAAAGAAGAAAGGACCACTCCACCAACAACTATGAAGACCAATCTTGAAAGGGCAAACTCAGATTGCAAAACTTTTCTAAGGATACAAATTGTAAGTATTTCTTTTATCCTAATTCAATGCCCTGTTTTGGTTCGTTTTATTTTCTAGAATCGCAAATGAAGAGCTGCATGAAATTGTTGTGATAGATGTAGTTTGTTTGTTAGAACTGTTTAGCCCAATTCACACTTTTAAGTGTGGAAAAAGGGGCGTGTGTAGAACCCTTACACATATATTCTTTTTCCTCCGTTCCTTATGGAAACATCGAGGACGATGTTTATTTCTAAGTGTGGAAAGGGTGTATGCTTCTTGCTTCTTGAAACAGTTAAGTGATTAAGTGATAAGGTATAGGAACCTAGAGGGTGTGTTATCGTCAATACTATCTAGGAGGGCTCCTAACCTTATGCCAAGAATTGAATGTCTTAAATATGCTTTGGAAGTTACACTTTGCACCAATTTGCACAATTGACCCAAAAATTGAAAATTTTTATGTGTGCTTGCATGACTTCACCTTGTATTTTGTTTGGACCTTAGTCAAGGATCACTCGAAGTGGGAGTGTAAACCCCTTGAGTTTTAGAAAGATAAGAATTGCGAAGCCCGGAAATTGAACTAATCTAGCAGGACATGGGGCAAAAGGAGAGCCTAAGTGAGCTTTGAGTGAAAACAATCCCTAATCCCTAAAAAAAGGCATGAGGGTTTGATATGGTGAAGCGTGAATAAAGGCTAAAAAGGGCCACTTCCAGAGATAAAAGTTGAGGGAAGCCTTCTCGCTAGGAAGTGTTCAACCATAGTCTTCGAATGCTATATCTGGAGTCGGTTGTCTACTTTAAAATGTTCCTAGGAGAAGAGAAAATTGAGGGGAGGTGAGCCGCCTCGCTAGGATTCGGGCACCCATTGAAAAGCATGGATCTCCATGTGAAGTCGGGCATCCCGATGACGTTATCCTAGGAGGTGAGAAAATAGAGTGATCGCCCAAGCCATGGCAATGAGCGGTCCATGTCCCTGCCTCACTTATTTTAATGTAAAGGGGCTTTGGCGTTAGGTGGAAATTGGCTAAGGGGTGAGCATCGTTCCCACTAGTCGGATCGGCTGGAGGCCCCTAGAAAATACAAGGTGAAACCATTTTGCCTCTTGCATGCTTGAAGGTGTAAGCAAAATTTTTTTATGTTATACCTATCTCCTGAGACTTGACTTCCTTAGCATATTTCTTATATTTAGTTGGCACGAGTTTAGCAATCTTGGTAGATAGTGTAGGGGATTTCACCCGCTCATCTCCGAACACCTATACATCACTAGATCAATTAACCGTGAGAGAATGAACTATCCTTGGTGCTTATATGATTAGTGTTTAGGAAAGTATGCTTGCTTGAGGACAAGCAAGGTTTAAGTGTGGAAACTTTGATAAGCGCCAAGGATAGCACTTATAAGGGGTCTTTATTAGATTAAAAACGCATCGTTTTGACATCCAATTACAACAATTGCATGCATTTCAGCTCAAATGCGATCAATTTCCCCTAACAACGTTTCTGGAAAGAGTTTTTAAGCATTTTTACAGGTTGGAGAGGGATTTGAAGCTAAAATGGAGCAAAACGATGAACAAGCCAACATGCAGTAACGCCCCACGCCGCCTCACACGCGTGTGGATGGGCGTGGAATCATTCCAGAGAGCCCCCACGCCACTCACACGCGTGTGAGCAAGCGTGGTTGGGCCCAGGGCTAATTTGGGAAACTTGTTCCTTTTCTTTGTCACCTATATAAATCCCTTTTGCCCCAAAACCTAAAAAAAAGGGAGGAAATCAGAAAATACTCGTTATAATTTGTGAATTGCTTGCTTGATGGATGTTGAACTCGTGTAGATGATGTTCTTTAAGCTTTTTGCCTTTTGTGGCCACATTAGGTAGCAAACCCAAAGGAAGTGAGTGTGCGCGCGATAGCGGCCACATCTCCGCTCTTAGTTCGAAAGAACAAGATCCGAGAGGAGTGGTAGACAAAGTGTTCGATGAAATGCCCCTACCGAATGAGGATGTGGGAGTCCAAAGTGTGACGCCACTTGGTAGTGTGCCATGAACTCCCTAGTCTATTCCGCAACTTGCATTCATAAAACCAACCAAGGATAAACCACATGGGAATGCCTAAACCCCCAATCTCCACTTTACTTTTCTTTACATTACACAACCTTTTATCAACCTTACCCTCATACCTATGAAACCAACTCCTAGCCATTTTAATAACTCTTTCCCTTCAACTTCTTGGATGCCATCACACCCATTCGATTCCCATTCGCCATCCTTGAGAGACACGACACTCGGGGAGTCTTGACTCTTCATTTTATCACCCTTCACACACCACTCACCCCATACCAACATCATTGTCAATCTCGTCTAACTCCAGCGTCTCCGGTGCAATCATGTGAGAGGCGTCATGCACATACTTCTTCAATTGGGAAACATGGAATACGTCGTGCACTCGGTCCAACCCTGCCGGCAAGGCTAAGCGGTAAGCTACCAACCCAACCCTCTCCAAGATCTCATAGGGATCGATGAATCGAGGGCTCAACTTCCCCTTCTTCCCAAATCTCATCACTCCTCTAGATGGTGAAATCTTCAGCCACACTTTCTCCCCTTCATGGAATTCCGCTAGCTTCGTCCCCAAGTCAGCATAAGATTTCTGGCGATCCTAAGCAGCTTTCATCCTCCTTTGAATCAGCTTGACTTTCTCCGTGGCTTCTTGTAAATACTAGGGTCCCAAAGTCACCGGGTTTACCAAGTCTTCCCAACATAACGGGCTTCTACACTTGTGGCCGTAGAGCGCCTCGTAGGGGACCATCCGAATACTAGAATGGTAGCTGTTGTTGTAGGAAAATTCAATCAAGTCGAGGTGCTCCTCCCAAGACCCTTGCAAATCCAGCATGCAAGCCCGTAACATATCTTCCAATGTTTGAATGGTTCGCTCTGTTTACCCGTCAGTAGCGGGATGAAAAGCAGTGTTCATTTTCAACTTAGTGCCCAAAGCTGCCTGTAGCGACTTCCAAAACTGTGACAAGAACTGTAATACCCCGTATTTTCCTAACATTATTATTTTATCCTAAGGCGTTGACATTCATAAGTTATGATCTTCAGATATTTCAAAAGAATTTTTATAAGTGAGTATAGTTGTTATTAAGCTGCGATCGAACGTCCCGGTCACGAACCGTAAAAATTTTAAGAGCTAGTATTCGGACCCGTTTGTCCTAGGAAATGGATTATTAGACACCATACTATTATTCTTGAATTTCCTATTCAATTAAATCAGCTCATAGCAGCGAAAATTTATTTTGATCGTACCTCGCGAAATTTCGTAGTGTACCGAACCTAGCCCAATTTTGAGGGTTAGTCTGGAAATAATTTTTAGTTTCGGAAATTATTCTATCTGGATTATTTTCCACCGAAACTTTATCTGTTTGGACCCCAACTGATAAGGTTGGAGATATTTTATTATTTTATTATTATTATATATGAAGGGATAAGCATTCCATATATTATTATTATATATATATGTATGGATAATCATCCTACATAATATTATTATTATTATTATTATTATTATTATTATTATTATTATTATTATATATATAAGTCACGTATATATATATATATGTATGGGATAAGAATGAATCCCATTTCTTTCATTCTTATTCCCATTTCATTTCTTCATTTCCCTTCTTCACGCCAATTCCGTGAGGAGAGAGAGAGATGATTCCATTTCCATCTTCTTCACAAAGCTTCAATGTCCATGGCAAATTCCTTCACATCTCTCAATTTTATTCGATAAATCTTCGTTTTTATTCGGTAAAAAGCTTTATAATCCTTACTAGAGCATGAATCTAAGTTAAAATTTCTTGTATGTTGTGTTATGTTGTTGGTGGAATCATAGGGTTTTAAGGTGAAATTGGGGAAATCAACTCCAAAAGTCTTCTACGAGGACTAGTAACCCGGTTGAGGTAAGGAATTCCCTTAAGTTGGTTTAGTCACTTGAAATTAGATAATTGATTATTTGGTTGAAATATGGTGTTTTTTGAGCTTTGGAAATATTTTTATACATGTTCATAGCTTGGATATGCATGTATATGTTATATTTATGTCCATATAGGCTTATACTTGTGAAAATAGTGAAAGGAAATCAGGGTAGATTCTGGCAGTAACTTCCGAGATTTATTGGGAAAAATTGGTAAGGTATTTTGATCCTATTTTTTTTAGACATGTAGTTCTATAAGTGTAGAACCCGCATATAAAATTTCATAATGATCGGAGTAGTGGAAGTATGGTTTTCGAATTTTTCTCCAAAACTGGTCCAGAGAGAAAAATTCTGGACAGCACACTGCCAAGGGCAAAGATGGAATTTTCTGTGTTCATTCGCTGACCAAAATGACCAAAACTTTTTATGGACATCAAGTACTATAAGTTGGGGTTCTACCATAAAAATTTCAAGTGAAAAAGAGTTCGGGAACTATTTTTACCGGCTCAATCTTTCGGACTGCGCCAAGCTGAATTACTGTCCAGAATAGGCGGAACGTGTTGGACGCGGTCCTGGACGTGCGTCCACTCTGCGTCCAGTGGAGTCCAGTAGGTTCGAGAGTAAGATCAAATTGTATAAGCTTTGATTATTATTATTGAGGTATAGATGATGGGGTTGTAATGAACCTAAGAGGTTATTATGATTATGGTAAGTAAGGAGATTATGATGTTAGAGGACTTTTGGACATTTTTGGAATATGAATTATGAAAAGGAAAAATATTGGTATATGGATATTATGAATATAAAGGTAATAGACATAAGCTATGACATTGAATAAGTAATTTTGGGTTATAGATGTAAGATGTGAGATTTTGAAGGTCATGGTCATTTACATATTCGGTCCTGGAAGGTGGTGATACTTGGAGGTTTTGAACTATCCTTTAGGACTATGACGTTATAACATGTTGATACATGGGTTATGAAATGGTGATAAAGTTAGGATGGATATTACTGATGATTGTAAGGATCATAGATAGTAATTAGAGCTTAGTTAAGGACTTAGTAATTAATGATGGATTAACAATGAAGTTCAGGAGGTGATTAAGCTCTAATTATAGTGATTAAGAACTGATAATAGTTATTAAGGTTTAATGACTGGATGAATAGACGGAATGGTAATTAATATATGATCAAGGTGGGACTAATTATTTTATTATAGTTAGTGTTCTCAAGGATCTAATATTATGTATGTTGTGGATAAATTATGGATTGTGTAGAAGAACCAAAGGAAGTGGAAGAGTGAGCATCTAGAGGAAGTTAGTAACATTTTCAAGAAGATAAGGTAATCTTTATGTCCACCAAAACCTTTTTCCACCATGATATTCATGAATTTCTTGATAAAGTATGGATATAAAGATTTTAGTAGATGAAAGATTGGTGCGATTGTGGTATATCATGAATATATGTAGATATATGGATGATTATATGAGGTAACTAGTATACGATTATGTTGTGATGAATATATGTAGTAGACATGTATATGTATTTACAACCTTATATATATACAAAGGTAGACCTATACTGTTCAAAGTGCATAAATCGAGAAAGTAAAGAATGAGACAAAATGAAATTATGGTGTAAAGTTGGAGACTATTCCTTTTAACATTCACAATGGATTCACAAACATTGGGCCCTGAAGTGATTGGTGTTAACCACGTTGAGTAACCTTGTAGAAACATATCCAGGGTTACTAGAGCTAGTGACTAACCTGCGGGCTTGGAATCCCGACAAGGGGTGTGCACACTAAAGGTCCTAGATCTGCTTCCCCTAGTTGGAATAACTAGGTTGTGGTGAGGTGATGGAAATGAGAAGGAAATGGGGGTGTTAATTGGAATATCTTTAACTTATTATGGTAAGCTGGTTATTACTATTTAATGCTTATATAATTATGACTGTGATGATGAGTATGATTATGGAGTACCGATGAGAATTGGATTGTAATATGGACTGAAATTTATGATAAGGAGCAAGATTAAGGATGTTAATATGAATGGTGCTAGGAATCGATTGATTCATAAATGGTTGACTATGGGTTCGTACCATTATAATAATAGTATTAAGAATGGACATATGTAGTGTTAGTGGAATTTATATAAGTGTATAACTAGGTAGATGGATTTCAAGTAAGAGACAGGTGAATGTTGATTCACTAAACACTTTTTGTACAAGTCTTCATTGTTAACTTATTTTCAGGTGAAATCTCATCAAATGGGTATAGTTACAAAACTCTCTTATGCGTGTTTTCAAACCTTTGTCTACTTTTAAGTGACATTGGATTTCCTTACTTAGCCGTCGCGCTAACTACACTTCAATGTGTTCTTATCAGTTGCAGATTAGTGTGGACCCCTGTAGCACAGCAAGCTCTGAACAGAAGAGAAGTACAGGTTGAGGTCTACTCTATCTTAGAATAGATACTCTGGAAGGAGGACTTCTTTATGTATTAAGTTTGATATTGATGTTGTAGTTTGATGTTGCATTTTGAGGTTGTAAGTTTAGCCTTAACGTTTGGGTATAGGAGAGATACCTAAGCGTGGCGGTAACACCCAGTTTTCTGCTGGCTAGATGTAAGCTTCCGCGACGCATTATCAGTGATTTTGTAATACAAGTAAGAGTTGAAAATTGGGGTGTTACAAGAACCTTGAGTCACGATCAGACACGATGTCGCGGGGGTACTCCATGATACTTTACTACCTGATTTATGTAGCCCTTGGCCAGCTGATCCATAGTCCAAGTCTCTTTCATAGCGATGAAACGGGCCGTCTTGGTAAGGCGATCCACAATCACCCAAATCTTGTCTTTCCCAGTCTTGGTCAAAGGCAACCCTCCCACGAAGTCCATCGAGATGGAATCCCACTTCTTGATTGATGTGTTTTAGTGGGAGGTATATGTGAAGGTGGTAAAACGAAGAGTCAAGACTCCCCGACTCCCCGAGTATCGTATCCCTCGAGGATGGCGAATGGGAATCAAATTACTGTTGACCTTAACGGTGTTAAAAGATAAGAGTTACAAGTATCACCAAAGATTGGTTTGATAAGTAAGTTTGGGGGTTGTAGAAAGGAAATTACACTAAAGATGCAAAAGGAAATGAAAGGGGGTGTGCACCAAAGTCGAACGCCTTGATTGATCTTCGGAGGGTATTTGGAAAACGAGTTTCGTGATCGAGTAAGGGAGTGAAGGTATTAGTACTGATTAGCGTCACACTCAGACTCTCAATCCTCAATCGGTTGAGGTATTTCATCGAACACTTAGTCTACCACTCCTCTCGGATCTTGTCCTTTCGGACTAAGAGCGGAGATATGGGTGAGTGGGGCTTGTGAGAGGCCGCTATCGCACACACTCTCACTTCCCTACAAATTACTAACTATTCCGGCCGAAATAGAAGTAAAGCTTGAACAACTTCAACCATACAAACATCAATCCTACTTCTTCATCTTTCAAAACTATAGAATAATTCTACACAACAATCAAGAGTTCAACAAAGGCTCACAGACCCAAAATACTCTGCTCAATCGTGGAAATCATTCAAAGCAATAAAATAGAGATTACTTTCAATCAATAAATCTAATCTAACAATTCAATGAAAAGAGAATGTTACCCAAGGAGTGTTGAGTCTACATCTTCAATCCATCTTCAATCCTAAGATCTATATTAATCTAATGGAAATTGAGTGTGTTTTTCCTCCCCAAAGGGGAAGGAATAGTAAGAAAATTTAGATCTGAAAGTTGGGAGAGACCCCCTTCAAAAATGAGAAAGAAGGGTTTAAATAGCTGCTTAGAAATCGAATTTCCGATGTTGCCCTACTGGTCTGCTTCCACGCCTGTCACACGCGTGTGGCCTTGCGTGGGAGCTCTCTGGATTAAATCCACGCCTACTCACACGCGTGTGAGGGCACGTGGCAGCCTCCTGCTTGATGAATTCTTTGTTTGTTGCTTCTTTTGGCCCAAAACTTTGCTGCGTCCTTCGGAAATGACTCGAAGTATTTCTCTTGAGCTGGATTTGTCAAATAGAAGTCAATTAGGGATTTTATCCATNTTATGATAAGGAGCAAGATTAAGGATGTTAATATGAATGGTGCTAGGAATCGATTGATTCATAAATGGTTGACTATGGGTTCGTACCATTATAATAATAGTATTAAGAATGGACATATGTAGTGTTAGTGGAATTTATATAAGTGTATAACTAGGTAGATGGATTTCAAGTAAGAGACAGGTGAATGTTGATTCACTAAACACTTTTTGTACAAGTCTTCATTGTTAACTTATTTTCAGGTGAAATCTCATCAAATGGGTATAGTTACAAAACTCTCTTATGCGTGTTTTCAAACCTTTGTCTACTTTTAAGTGACATTGGATTTCCTTACTTAGCCGTCGCGCTAACTACACTTCAATGTGTTCTTATCAGTTGCAGATTAGTGTGGACCCCTGTAGCACAGCAAGCTCTGAACAGAAGAGAAGTACAGGTTGAGGTCTACTCTATCTTAGAATAGATACTCTGGAAGGAGGACTTCTTTATGTATTAAGTTTGATATTGATGTTGTAGTTTGATGTTGCATTTTGAGGTTGTAAGTTTAGCCTTAACGTTTGGGTATAGGAGAGATACCTAAGCGTGGCGGTAACACCCAGTTTTCTGCTGGCTAGATGTAAGCTTCCGCGACGCATTATCAGTGATTTTGTAATACAAGTAAGAGTTGAAAATTGGGGTGTTACAAGAACCTTGAGTCACGATCAGACACGATGTCGCGGGGGTACTCCATGATACTTTACTACCTGATTTATGTAGCCCTTGGCCAGCTGATCCATAGTCCAAGTCTCTTTCATAGCGATGAAACGGGCCGTCTTGGTAAGGCGATCCACAATCACCCAAATCTTGTCTTTCCCAGTCTTGGTCAAAGGCAACCCTCCCACGAAGTCCATCGAGATGGAATCCCACTTCTTGATTGATGTGTTTTAGTGGGAGGTATATGTGAAGGTGGTAAAACGAAGAGTCAAGACTCCCCGACTCCCCGAGTATCGTATCCCTCGAGGATGGCGAATGGGAATCAAATTACTGTTGACCTTAACGGTGTTAAAAGATAAGAGTTACAAGTATCACCAAAGATTGGTTTGATAAGTAAGTTTGGGGGTTGTAGAAAGGAAATTACACTAAAGATGCAAAAGGAAATGAAAGGGGGTGTGCACCAAAGTCGAACGCCTTGATTGATCTTCGGAGGGTATTTGGAAAACGAGTTTCGTGATCGAGTAAGGGAGTGAAGGTATTAGTACTGATTAGCGTCACACTCAGACTCTCAATCCTCAATCGGTTGAGGTATTTCATCGAACACTTAGTCTACCACTCCTCTCGGATCTTGTCCTTTCGGACTAAGAGCGGAGATATGGGTGAGTGGGGCTTGTGAGAGGCCGCTATCGCACACACTCTCACTTCCCTACAAATTACTAACTATTCCGGCCGAAATAGAAGTAAAGCTTGAACAACTTCAACCATACAAACATCAATCCTACTTCTTCATCTTTCAAAACTATAGAATAATTCTACACAACAATCAAGAGTTCAACAAAGGCTCACAGACCCAAAATACTCTGCTCAATCGTGGAAATCATTCAAAGCAATAAAATAGAGATTACTTTCAATCAATAAATCTAATCTAACAATTCAATGAAAAGAGAATGTTACCCAAGGAGTGTTGAGTCTACATCTTCAATCCATCTTCAATCCTAAGATCTATATTAATCTAATGGAAATTGAGTGTGTTTTTCCTCCCCAAAGGGGAAGGAATAGTAAGAAAATTTAGATCTGAAAGTTGGGAGAGACCCCCTTCAAAAATGAGAAAGAAGGGTTTAAATAGCTGCTTAGAAATCGAATTTCCGATGTTGCCCTACTGGTCTGCTTCCACGCCTGTCACACGCGTGTGGCCTTGCGTGGGAGCTCTCTGGATTAAATCCACGCCTACTCACACGCGTGTGAGGGCACGTGGCAGCCTCCTGCTTGATGAATTCTTTGTTTGTTGCTTCTTTTGGCCCAAAACTTTGCTGCGTCCTTCGGAAATGACTCGAAGTATTTCTCTTGAGCTGGATTTGTCAAATAGAAGTCAATTAGGGATTTTATCCATGAAAGTGATCATAATTAGGTGTAGGAACATTAAAATATTATCTAAACATGACCTGAAATTTGACTGTTTTTGGCGCTTATCAAAGTTTCCACACTTTAGATCTTGCTTGTCCTCAAGCAAGCATACTATCAAATCCTAATCATCTAAGCGCCAAGAACAGTTAAATGAAGATAGGATAATAAAAAAATTTTGATCAGGTGTGTCGGAATGGAGCAGGTGAAATTCCCTTCACTATCTACCAAGACTATTAAGTTTAGGTCAGACAAATGCAAGGAATATACTGAGGAAGCAAATGGTTTTCAAGTGCGGGTTTCAAAAATGACAATCACACTTTTCAAGTCATGCAATTATTGGGGATTCGTCTTCTATTTTATTATGGCCTAAAAGCCGATCCCACTAGTGGGAACGATGTGCACAACCTGGCAAAATTTTCCAACCCAAAGCCGAAGCCCCTGTACTGAAAATTAAGTGAGGGCAGGAACATGGACCGCTCATCGCCATGCCTTGGGCGATCGTTCTATTTTCTCACCTCCTAAGATAACGTCGTCGGGCTACCCGACTTCACATGGAGATCCATGCTTTTTCGAAGACAGTGCAATGGGTGCCCGAATCCTAGCGAGGCGGCTCACCTCCTCTCATTTTTCTCTTCTCCTAGGAACATTTTTAAGTGGACAACCGACTCCAGATATAGCATACGAAGACTATGGTTGAACACTTCCTAGCGAGAAGGATTTCCTTGTCTTTTATTCTCAGGGAGTGGCCTCTTTGAAAAACCTTTATTTACGTTCACCATGTCAACCCCTCATCCCTCTTTTTTTAGGGAGTAGGGATTATTTTCACTCAAAGCTCACTTTGAAGCTCTCCTTTTGCCCCATGTCCTGCTATAATTAGTTCATTTTCGGGCTTCGCAATTTTTATCTTTCTAAAGCTTAGGGGGTGCACACTCCCACTTCGAGCGATCCTTGACTTAGGTCCCACTAAGATAGAAGACGAATGGCATGCAGTCATACAAAATTTTCAAATTTTTGATGGTGGTGTGTGTCATAGATAGCTTCCAGAGCATATTTCAAACATTTGTTTTGGCATAAAAGTAAGAGTCTTCCTAGATAGTGCAAACAACAACACACTCTTTTATCTTAACACCTTATCAACTCAACTGATTACTCATCTTATGCAAAACATCCTTTCCACACTTTAAAAGATGACATCGTCCTCGATGTCGCCCTGAGGAGCGGTGGAGAAGGAGTTGGGTCAAAGAATTAATTATCAAGAGGCACCTTTCCACACTTTAAAAGTGTTTCTTGGGCTTCGACTAATCTTTTTAATTTTAACACCCAAAAAGATCTTTCATTAACTCAAAGAATAAGAATGTTATACTAATCATTGAACCACCATCCTTCTTTCAAATGGGAAGAGAAGATATACCTTTCGTAGCAATTCTTCATTTAAGCATTGACCATCCCTTTTCCTAGACAAAATATTGCATCAAAGATAAAAGATGAAAGATGGAAAGTAAGAATTGTACCTTGTTTGATCATCTAGCTCCTTGGTTCAATCTCATCCTTATTGAGTTTGGGGTACCTCCCAAGAGTGCCACGTTTAACGTCCTTGGCTGGACGAAACTTGGTAGGATCTAGACTAAAAAGCATAAAATACTAAGGCATAATAAAAACAGATAAAAACTAAAATAGTGTACTCAAACAGATTCTTAGAGTTTGATTCATTGTTACTCCATTATCCGAATTTCTCATGGAGGCAAGGTCTCTTCAGATGTCAGTTATAGCCTTGAGCTGGGTCCTCTTCTTGCCCGTTCTTCTCGCAGAAATGCAATTTGCATGCTCAAATCCTGAATAAGTTCATAGTGTCTTGCGTCTCTTTGCTCCAAGAGGTCTTCATGTTCCATGTGCAACTCATACTGAAACTTTTGCATTGTTTCCCAATTAGTAACCTTTGTGAAGCGTGCTGGAGCTGCAGGTGATGAGTGTAGCGGAATAGGAGTCTAGTTTTCTGAAGGTGAGGTATCATTGGAGATTGAGATATTTAGAGATAGGGTTGGCGAAGAATGATGCTGATTGTCCGAAGGGGTGGGGATTTGTTCCCTCGGTGTGTTCGTTTCGGGAGATCCTGAGGGTGGTAAGGGAGGTGATGGATTGACTCTCTCCTTTGGTTTCTTGGGTAGTTTTTTCTTAGTTGCTCTTATTCCCGTCCCCATCCGTAAGTTTCGACCAATTTTTAGCTTAGATAAATCCGTCATAGACAATGGAGTCATCGCTGCGCTTTTCAGGATCTTGCTGGATTCTTCCAATTTTTCCTGATATCCTAAACCAAGGCACAGTTGAGTGACTAATGGTCATACGAACAAAGTAGCAACTTTCTTAGATTGTTGTGCCTTCAACCATCTTTTGCACACCACTCCCATGTTCACGGGTGTATTTGTGTCCATGCTCCAAAGTGTAAACAAATCAGTCATGTAGACTTTTGCGAAGTTTCCTGTGCGTCCTTCCCAAGATTGAGCAATTATTCGTCTAATAATTCGAATGTCATCTCTTATGAGCTAAGATTGTAGTACCCTCGATCCACTCCATTCGACTCCTAGTTTAGCGATCCTTTTCCAATAATTCCTTGGAGTCTCGAAGTCCCCAAAATCAATTGGAAGTTCTTTGTACCACATGCTCTCTTGGTCCTCCTTTGTATAGAATCCAAGCAAAATTCCTAGAGTATTGACCGAGATGTGATGAGGTTTATTGAAGAGATTGAATTTGATTGTTGGGCTTTTTAGGTCGTTAGTTTTTCCTATAACTTCCAAAGTGGCCACAAATTCAAAGACAGTAGGTATATAAGTTGAGTGGCGCCATCCAAAAATTTTACTCCAAAAGGGTTGATGGGTGAGGCATGCTAGCGAGTTTCGACATTGAAAGGGATTCAATGTTGCTAAGTCAAGGAATTTCCAACTGGCTATCGAAAGGTGGACCGCATATTCAAAACGTCTCTGTTGTTCCTCCGTTAAGAATATTCTATTTTCTATAGTTCTTTCATCCCTCTCTTCTTTGGGTTCTGTTAGCTCAGTTTCCACCATCGGGGCTTTTCCTTTTCTAGCCCTCCTTTCTTCTTGATTAGCCTTGGATGAGTGTGAAGACATTGCCTAGATACCATCAACGAGATTTGAACAATATGAAGAAATAACATAGAATTCATCCATTGTATTTACTTCATTCATGCTTCTTTCAAGAAAATGAACATGTCATATATGGGTAACATCATGTAAGATTAAAAAAAATGGTCAATATAAAGTCAATTTCTTCTTCTTCCCTTAGCTAGGTAGGAATTGAAAAATGAGAAAGCAATGAACATTTTGAAATTGACAAAGCAATAGGTGGGGATCATCATTCTCAAAGCCTAGAAGGTAAGAATTTCCCACATTTCATAATTCATACTCCCCATTTCATTGTGAATTCCAAAAATATACCCAAATCACCTAGGGTTTGCAATCTAAATATCAAGAAACTCTCAAATCTTGCAATGTTCATCATCTAATAGCAACTATAGGTTCCAAGCAAGTCCTAAAATCTATTTCTGAACCATTTTAATCATCATGTCACAACATTCATACAAACATGCCTTTCAAAGAAAATAGATCTCAAAATTTGTAAAGGAAGATAGAGGGAAGGAATATTACCTTTTGAAGAGCTTAGAAAGGAGATTCAAGAGATTTGCACTCAAAATTACTTTGGAGAAGCTTAGTCTTACCTTGGAAGAAGTTCTTAGCTCTTGGGTGAGGTGAAATGAGAAATGGGCAAGGGTTAGAACACATTTGCGCCTTATTTACGCAGGTTTTCTGGTGCCCGTCCACGCCACTCACACGCGTGTGAGTGGGCGTGGCTTGCTTCTGGAAAAATTCCACGTCGGCTCACACGCGTGTGAGCGAGCGTGGCGGCTTTCTGGAAAATTTCCACGCCTACTCACACGCGTGTGAGTGGCGTGGACCGTGTTTTGCCTGCCTTCTTCAACTTTTTGCTCATCCCTCTTTGAGTCCGGTTGTCATCTTTGGCGAGTAAAAACATTCGTTGATGCTCATCATGGTATCGAGAATCTGCTTGGTTAACAAAAGAAAACTATACGAAGGACAACATTTACTTAAATGGAAAACAAACAAGAGACGGTAAAGTAAAATCTAAATCCTATGGATAACGTTGGGAATGCCTCCCAAGTGCGCCCTTGTTTATAGTCTTTGGGCTAGACTTGGACTACGCTATGCAACTAAACACACGGACTTGGGGACTTTACCAAGCGTCCCATGTACTTTTGCTTCAAGAAATGTTCCAAGGTGTAGGACATCCTTGAATTACCGCGCAAATAAAGGAAGAACAAGGTGTATGATTGGAAAGTTTATGGCTTCGAACACTCCCCTTGATTTCTCAAAGGTAGTGTGATCTTCCCCTATTTTCTCATTCTCTCTTCCACCCCTGATGGTCTTATCAATTTTATCATAAGGTTGAGACCATATCCCTTTACTGGAAGTCATATCACTCCCCTCAATTCCCTCGAACAAATCAAACGTGAAAATTCCCTCCTTATCCATCATTTCTTTCTCACACTTTCTATTCTCATTTCCCCACTCTAAAAGCCTAAAAGAATCGCCCTTTTCTTTTTCAGAACATAACAAAGTAATATCCCCCTCACCTATCAACTCATCTCGTCCCAAATCATAGTATTCATTTTCCAAGAATTTAAAACTATCATATTCATCTTCAAACAAACTAGAATCCCTATGATTTTCAACCAATAAATCACGATTTACTATAGAGTCATCCTCCCAAAAATTAAAGCAATCATAGTCGCAAGTAATAGAAATATCAATGCGTAGGGAGTCGTCTTTACAAGGAGCATGAGTATCTTTATCAAGACTTTCGCACTCATTGATAAAATTATCAACAAAGCCTATGAAATCATACTCCCGGAAATAAAAACATTCACTATCATAAGAATATAAATCATTGTTGCTTTGTAAAAGGGAGTCATCCACTTGAGTGTTAAAAGTAAATCTATCAAAAGAACATGGATCTTCGAAGGAAGTAATGCAAGAAGGTTTAGGAATGTTACCATGTGTAGGCTCTTTATCTTCCCATACCACTTCGATGTTCTCATCATCGCTCTCCATCTCGATTTCTTTTGGATTTTTTGATTCGAAAATTGGAATTTCTTCTAGTACCGGAGCATAGCAATCTACTGTCCCTTCATTACCCACTTCTTCTCCAGCATTTTGTGCCTCAACCCTTGGATTGGTTTCCAAGATTGGGGGATTCTCTACAAGTGGATAGTCTATCCGTGATGAACTTGTTCTCATGAACTCCTCTATCATGGCTAGCATTTTTGTTTCGATCTCCTCCAATGGAAGTTGTAACACCTCGTAAATTCGTTCAACCCTTGAGGCCGGTAATCGTTTCCGCTGGGTAATTTATTTGATTAAATTGGGCTTAGTCTTTCCAATTGATATATATATATATATATATATATATATATATATATTTCTTGAACCCGAAATTAATTATTTTATTGAAAGGCCCAATTCTTGATTTAATTCTTGTAAGGGATTTATTTAAATTGGATCCTTACAATTCTTATAAGTAAGAATATGTGCATAACGGCCCAATATATATATATTCAATTCTTGAATGATTAATTTCCTACAACTAGTAGTATAATACATAATGTGAGACCCATTTCTTTTTATAAGGGCCCATAATTTCATGTCTTACCCTAGTGATACATACATAATATATGTAATGATCTTTCCCTACTAATATAAAAGCCGTGTACTTACAACCCTATTTCCCTTTTCATCCTCCTGCAAATACATTTCATCCTATTCTTTCCACTTCTAAAGAACCCTAAGTAAATCCTACACTTTCTTCTTCAAGATCCAAGATCAAGTTTGCTCTTTTAGGATTGATAAGGCTTGGGTAAGTGTTTATCTTTAGGAATATACCTTGCATCATGTTGTTTTCATAATCTTTATACAAGTTCTTATGTTGTCTTTTGGGGATCTTTTGGGAAAAGATGATCAAGGAGGAGGTGAAGCTTTGTAGGGAGTTTTGAGGGTTCTTGGTTGAAGTGTGCTCCAAAGAGGTAACCATCATGTCTCACAAAACCTATTTTTACACTCTTGATCTATGAATATTATTTAGAGTATTGGAATCCTGTGAAACTCTTTGCTGCTTAGCTATTTTGGTTGTTTGTGAGATATTTGGATGGATTTATGAACTTGTGTTCTTGATCCTTTGCATCTTGATGTTTATGAACATTTGTTGGTATGGATTCCATGTTTATTTGACTTCTGGGAGATGTAATCTGGACAATCTGATCCTATTTTTGTATTCTGTCTGTTCTGTTCTGGGAAGGGTTGGATCACACTTACGGAGGAACTCAGCGGAATAATGTGCCCCGTTGGTGTCTTCCGCAAGTGTGTGGCGGTGGAGGATGGCGGAGGAGGGTCTTCCGCCAGGGTGATCCGCCTCCTTCTTGCGGAGGAGTGCGGCGGAGCTAAGGGATCCGTTGGGGAATGCCACCCGTTGAGACGGAGGGGTGTGGCGGAGCAGGTGGTTCCGCCAGGGTATTCCGTTGATGCTTCTGGACATCTGCTTCCAGTGTCTATTTTGTTGTTCTGTTGTCTTGTTGTTTCACCCTTGTTTCTGGAACTTGTTGGGATATTATGTTGAGTATTTTTCCTTGGTTATTGAGCATTTATTCATGTCTCTTGATTCATTATCTTTATGTATTAGTTGGATGAATTCTTGGTTGTATTCTCTGGGAGTTGGTTGTGTTCATATTCTGAGATGAACACTGTGAGTTGTTGTTCTTGGGATGAGTTTGAGGATAGATATGGAGTGGTGGATCTTTGAGCATCTCTTGGGCTGTTTGAGGATGAACTAACTGTGGAACTAACCTTGGGCTTTTGCCTCTGTGATTGGGTTTTGCCCCTGTGATTGGGTTTTACCCCTATGATTGGGTTTTTACCCCTGTGATTGGGTTTTACCCCTGTGATTGGACTCCGGTCCCTGTGATTGGGTTATTACCCCTGTGAACTAACCTTCGGGCTTGGCGTTTGGTGTGAGAATTGGTGCTTGGGATTGGAAGTTGGGGTTTTGGTACTTATCATTGGGTTGAGGTCTGTTTGGTTCTTGGTTGACTCTTGAGTTGTATTGTATCTTGTTGATTATTGGTTATTCTTGGATATATTCTAGTTTGGTTGTTTCTCATGAGTATTCGGTTGAGTTGTGGTTCGGTTGAATTTGGGTATTATTGGAAAGTCTTGGTTTGTATATTCATTCAGCGTGTTGTTGTTGAGTATCTGATTTAAACTTGAACAGTTCGTTGGTGTGTATATTCTATATGGGTGTGTAAACCTATTTACAAACTTATATATATCTATACTTCCTTGCGAGTGTGAATGGTGGTTGCTTAGCAGTCTTTTGCTAATGGTTTCTTATATGTTTTCCAGGTATGCAATAAGTCTAAGCGTGAGCGCGATAGAGATATATCCGTATGAGGCGGCTTAGACTAGTTTGTTATGTTTTAGACTTATGTTTTGGGCCTGTGCGCCAATATGAGATTCTATATACTCTTGTTTTAGATCTTGGATGTTTTGGATATGTTTGAGGATTTATATACTATTTGGTTTCAGTTTTTGGTTAGCCTGTGCATCTAGGCCGTGTTTTCGTACCTAGATGTGGCATAATATGTTGGTCCCAAGGGGATGGGGTACAAGTCTAGAGGGGGGGGTGAATAGACTTGTATAAGATTTTGCAAATCTTTTCAACCTCTCGTGTGTATTGAACTTAGGATGTTTAAGTTCGATACCTCACGAGGTGAAGACAAAGTTTTATGCGCAGCGGAAATGTTATCCCCTTTTAGTTAGCACGAGTTTG
>NC_044920.1:15700567-15724933 GCF_003576645.1 Ipomoea triloba | reverse complement strand
TTGACCGTTTGTGGTGGAGGTCTGACGTGTCATCCACTTCCGTCCATTTTGAAACCTCCCGCTCAGCACCTCTTCAATATTTTATCTCCATGATATTCTTCTTCTCCAAACTTAGAGTATTTTATCTGCACATGTTGACTAACATTCAGCCTCTTGGAGAAGTGCCGGTTTATCGAGACCATAAAAGATGTCTCGACCACTTGATGTTTCAATCCCATGTATCGAGAGGTCTATCTCTCGAATATTCTTTACGTCTCGAACTCGATAGGTATATCGAGAGGTACTTACCTCTCGAACTTGGCTTGTGTCTCGAGACTTAGTTGATGTCTCGTAGACCCTTATTCCTCCAGAGTTGTCTCGTGCCTGCTTCTGATCTATCTGTTTGCTTACAACACGAAAACTTCTAAGTTGTTCAAACAAGTTTACCTTAAGCTTAAATATTTCCCGAGTTGAGCTCAAATTACCCGGTTGTATTTTCGCTCTTAGTTTACTTATCGAACTTACATTGTTTTGCCTATGTATCGAGACTTGGGGATTCTTACTTAACAGTTGGTATCATCAAAACCTATTACATGATGTTCCCAACAATTTCCCCCTTTTTGATGATGCCAACACTTATACTTACTTATATGGCTGATTTGAAAAAGAGGAAGCATTGATTTTATTTTCAGCGCATATGGTAAGTTTGACAACAATTCTACTAAACATGAATAAGTAAACTCACGCAACACCCCCAGCAGAAGATATATGTATTAAGATTAAGGGAATGTTTACATAACAGAGTTTAGTGGAAAAGATTCAAAGAAGTAAGACCAAGAACAACATTAGTATCAATACATTGAAATAAGATGAAGTTTGGACCACGAGAGCTTACTTCTTGTTGCCTTTCCTTTTCTTGTTAATGGCTTCTCGTGTCTTGATGGGGTCTTTCGGATTTACCAGGCTTAAGTATTCATCTGTGACATCTAGATGCCTGTAGTTCCTGTAGGCTTCCCCCACGAACTCACCATCAATTACTCCATCTTTCCACCAAGCAATGCATTCTTCTGGAGACATGTTGCTGTGTGTTGATATTCCAGTGATTTTTAGAAGTTTGAATATCTCCAGAGTCAGAATTTGTTCAGTGTCTTCTCTGTTCCCAAACTTAAAGTTTGTCATGAGAAGATCTATCTTCCTTTCTTCTTCTGACTGTCGTTCTTGTCTTTTTCTTCTTCTTTCTCTGTCCTCTTCTCTCCTTCTTTCCATTTCCAGTGTACGCTGGACCCTTAGGTTTTCTGCCTGTTTGGCATCCCCACTGCTTTGCTCATGATTCTTGGTATTTTTGGAGGTGGTCCAGCTGGTTCACTTGCTGCCCTTTTCCTGCCCGTTGTATCCCCCTTCTTTTTCTCCTTTATTTTCCCCCTTGTTGGCAGCATCAGTACGGGAGAGGAGGGTGGNTTCCACTTTCTTGAGCTCATGCTTCACTTGCTTCTTTTGGATAAAGTTACTCTTTTTATGTTCCCATCATTCCTTGTTTGGGGAATCTGACCACTTCAGGATTGGTGCATTTCTTGACCGTTTGTGGTGGAGGTCTGACGTGTCATCCACTTCCGTCCATTTTGAAACCTCCCGCTCAGCACCTCTTCAATATTTTATCTCCATGATATTCTTCTTCTCCAAACTTAGAGTATTTTATCTCCACATGTTGACTAACATTCAGCCTCTTGGAGAAGTGCCGGTTTATCGAGACCATAAAAGATGTCTCGACCACTTGATGTTTCAATCCCATGTATCGAGAGGTCTATCTCTCGAATATTCTTTACGTCTCGAACTCGATAGGTATATCGAGAGGTACTTACCTCTCGAACTTGGCTTGTGTCTCGAGACTTAGTTGATGTCTCGTAGACCCTTATTCCTCCAGAGTTGTCTCGTGCCTGCTTCTGATCTATCTGTTTGCTTACAACACGAAAACTTCTAAGTTGTTCAAACAAGTTTACCTTAAGCTTAAATATTTCCCGAGTTGAGCTCAAATTACCCGGTTGTATTTTCGCTCTTAGTTTACTTATCGAACTTACATTGTTTTGCCTATGTATCGAGACTTGGGGATTCTTACTTAACAGTTGGTATCATCAAAACCTATTACATGATGTTCCCAACATAATACCCCTTAGGTTTTAATTCGCTTCCGCTATGTTATGTTTTATGGTTGAGATGGGCAGCTTTTGTGTTAAGTTTTAGTTATCTCAGCTTGTAAAAAGTTGGGGTGTCACAGTTGGTATCAGAGCCTGTGTTGAGGTCTGAGTAGAGATCATAGGGTTTGAAATCTGAGACTCTAGGACTTGATCAGTAAAAATTAAGATCTTTGAGAATCCTAGGATGTGTGAATTCTAGGACGCGCGGTGAGGACTCGTTTTAGTTGTTTATATCTTGTTGTGTTGTTGGTTGCCTTGTTGTTTGGTTGTTCTGAGCTTGTTCTCACTTTCCTTCTTGCGTGTTTGGGAAGGCCGACTGCAGTACTACCCGTCTTTCGGTAGTTATCTCTCTCGTTAGTGATCATGGTGCCACCAAGGAAGTGGGAAGAAACCGCTAGTGTGGGAGGGGGGATGCTGGAGCGTCTCAAGAAGCTAAAGATAGCCGGCGTCAAGCCAACAAGGGCTACAGGAGGCAGCAGTTCGGGCAGTAAGGAAGTGAACCCCTCTAGGTTGGATGGACGCGCAGGAGTCCCGCGGCAGCTGGGCGAACTCCTTATCATGAACAAGTCCCAGGCCGAGAGTTGCGACGTGGTTACCGGTATCTTCCCCATCCTCTCCGTCTCCACCTTAGTTCTGTTCGACTCCGGAGCTTCTAATTCCTTTATATCCTCTAAGCTGGTCCGTGAGTTGGGTATCGTGCCTAGCGCAGCGACGAAGATCGAAGTCAAGGTGGCGTCAGGCGAAGTCAAGACATGCAAGCACTTTTTCGAAGGGGTGCCAATAGAGATCAAAGGAGTGGCCTTTCCGAGCAACCTTGGACGGCATTGGAGTGGTTTTGGGCATGGATTGGTTGGGACGATATAAGGCCCAAATTTTATGCAGCGAGTAGAATCTGATCTTAAGGAGTCTTGGGGGCAAGAGGATATCCTACCAAGGGGCGCCCGATGAGCCCGAGATCAAGTTAGTCTCCATGATCAGGATCAGGAAATACATAGATAAGGGACACGAGGCTTTCTTATGTGCAGTCGAAGACCTTAGCGCTCCAAAGGATGAAGCTCAACAGATACCCATTGTATGTGAGTTCCCCGATGTCTTCCCCGAAGAGATCCCTAGGCTACCGCCTCCTCGAGAGATAGAGTTCACTATCGACTTGGTGCCCGGAACTACCCCGATATCTAAAGCCCCGTACCGGATGGTGCCAAAAGAAATGCAGGAGCTAAAAGAGCAGCTGCAGGACCTGTTCAACAAGGGATACATCCGACCAAGCGTATCACTGTGGGGAGCCCCAGTGCTTTTTGTAAGAAAGAAAGATGGTAGCATGAGACTCTGCATCGATTACCGGGAGCTGAACCGAGTAACAGTTAAGAACAAGTACCCCCTACCGCGGATCGATGATTTGTTTGATCAACTTAAGGGAGTCGGCATCTTCTCGAAAATTAACTTACGATCAGGGTACCACCAGCTTAGGGTGGCGGACGCGGATATTCCCAAGACAGCGATTCGGACCCGCTATGGCCATTATGAGTTTATAGTAATGTCGTTTGGGCTGACAAATGCCCCAGCCGCTTTCATGGATCTGATGAATCGCGTGTTTCAGCCTTACCTGGACGAGTTTGTGGTAGTATTCATAGACGACATCTTAGTCTACTCTCCTAGCCCATCCGAGCACGAGAATCACCTCAGGACGGTGTTGCAAATCCTAAGAAAGAAGCAGCTATATGCCAAATTATCCAAGTGTGAGTTCTGGAAGACCAGTGTGGCTTTCTTGGGCCATGTAATAGCCAAGGAGGGGATCTCGGTGGACCCCGCTAAGATTCAAGCGGTGATGGAATGGCCTACACCGACGACTCCGTCCGAAGTTCGAAGCTTTCTAGGTTTGGCGGGGTATTACAGGAGGTTCGTTCCGGATTTCTCCAAGGTAGCGCAACCTATAACGCAACTTATGAAGAAGACTGCACCTTTCAAGTGGGACAATGACTGCGCTAAGGTTTTTCAAGAATTGAAGGAAAGGTTGACGTCTGCCCTGGTTCTAACCCTACCATCCGGAACCGAAGGATTCGAGGTGTTCAGCGATGCGTAAAAGAAGGGCTTAGGATGTGTGTTGATGCAGCAGGGTAGAGTGGTGGCCTACGCGTCTCGGCAGCTTAAGAGCCATGAGGAGACGTTACCCGGCTTTATTTGCCCTAGGTAAGTAGTTAGTTTTCTTTTTTCTTGCATGTTGTGCATGGGTTGGGGAGTTAAGAGTTTAAGGGTTAGGAGCATAGTATGTTCTTAAGGATAAGTTGGTTGAGCAATCTTTTCTTTAAACCTTCGATCGATTCCTTGTTTCTATGAACCGTTCCGTTTCAAGTTTCCGCCTTGAGCTTCGGCGACGAAACTCCTTTTAAGGGGGGTAGAGTGTAACACCCCGTAAATTCGTTCAACCCTTGAGGCCGGTAATCGTTTCCGCCGAGTAATTTATTTGATTAAATTGGGCTTAGTCTTTCCAATTGATATATATATATATATATATATATATATATATATATATATTTCTTGAACCCAAAATTAATTATTTTATTGAAAGGCCCAATTCTTGATTTAATTCTTGTAAGGGATTTATTTAAATTGGATCCTTACAATTCTTATAAGTAAGAATATGTGCATAACGGCCCAATATATATATATTCAATTCTTGAATGATTAATTTCCTACAACTAGTAGTATAATACATAATGTGAGACCCATTTCTTTTTATAAGGGCCCATAATTTCATGTCTTACCCTAGTGATACATACATAATATATGTAATGATCTTTCCCTACTAATATAAAAGCCTTGTACTTACAACCCTATTTCCCTTTTCATCCTCCTGCAAATACATTTCATCCTATTCTTTCCACTTCTAAAGAACCCTAAGTAAATCCTACACTTTCTTCTTCAAGATCCAAGATCAAGTTTGCTCTTTTAGGATTGATAAGGCTTGGGTAAGTGTTTATCTTTAGGAATATACCTTGCATCATGTTGTTTTCATAATCTTTATACAAGTTCTTATGTTGTCTTTTGGGGATCTTCATAATCTTTATACAAGTTCTTATGTTGTCTTTTGGGGATCTTTTGGGAAAAGATGATCAAGGAGGAGGTGAAGCTTTGTAGGGAGTTTTGAGGGTTCTTGGTTGAAGTGTGCTCCAAAGAGGTAACCATCATGTCTCACAAAACCTATTTTTACACTCTTGATCTATGAATATTATTTAGAGTATTGGAATCCTGTGAAACTCTTTGCTGCTTAACTATTTTGGTTGTTTGTGAGATATTTGGATGGATTTATGAACTTGTGTTCTTGATCCTTTGCATCTTGATGTTTATGAACATTTGTTGGTATGGATTCTATGTTTATTCGATTTCTGGGAGATGTAATCTGGACAATCTGATCCTATTTTTGTATTCTGGGATAAACATTGCGTATTTTGTCTGTTCTGTTCTGGGAAGGGTTGGATCACACTTACGGAGGAACTCAGCGGAATAATGTGCCCCGTTGGTGTCTTCCGCAAGTGTGTGGCGGTGGAGGATGGCGGAGGAGGGTCTTCCGCCAGGGTGATCTGCCTCCTTCTTGCGGAGGAGTGCGGCGGAGCTAAGGGATCCGTTGGGGAATGCCGCCCGTTGAGACGGAGGGGTGTGGCGGAGCAGGTGGTTCCGCCAGGGTATTCCGTTGTCTATTTTGTTGTTCTGTTGTCTTGTTGTTTGACCCTTGTTTCTGGAACTTGTTGGGATATTATGTTGAGTATTTTTCCTTGGTTATTGAGCATTTATTCATGTCTCTTGATTCATTATCTTGATGTATTGATTGGATGAATTCTTGGTTGTATTCTCTGGGAGTTGGTTGTGTTCATATTCTGAGATGAACACTGTGAGTTGTTGTTCTTGGGATGAGTTTGAGGATAGATATGGAGTGGTGGATCTTTGAGTATCTCTTGGGCTGTTTGAAGATGAACTAACTGTGGAACTAACCTTGGGCTTTTGACTCTGCTGTGATTGGACTCCGGTCCCTGTGATTGGGTTATTACCCCTGTGAACTAACCTTCGGGCTTGATGGCAATCTTTCATCACTCCCGTCACATTTCTAGCGGTGTATGATGGCAATCTTTTTTGATATGGTTGAGGATATAATTGGTTGAGGTTGTTTGAAACTAGATAATTGATAGTTGGTTGAAATATGATGGGTTCTAGGTGGAATTTTTGTGTACATAATGAATGTATATATATATATGTAATTGTATTTTCATAAGGTATATGTATAAAATGTTGTGTTGGTATGAGGTGGTTGTTAATGCGCCTAAACAATTAAGTTAAGCATACTATGTATATTATGATGTGTATAGTATGTATATACGTGTAGTGTAAAGTATATATATATATTTATAAATATTATGTAGATATATATAGTATGTATGTGCGTGTAGTGTAGAGTATATATATATTTATAAGTGTTATGTACATATATATAGTATGTGTGTACGTGTAGTATAGTATATATATATATATTTATATAAGTGATTTATGTATATATATGTAATGTAGGTACGTGAATTATAGTATATATATATATATATATATATATATATATATATATATATATTTATTTATGTGTATCGTATATATATATATATCTATATACGTATGGTGTGTGGGTATTTAAACCATATATATATATATATATATATATATATATATATATATATATATATATATATATGTACCTATACGGGTATGTATGTATTAGTAAATTGTTGTATTATGTATATATACATGGTAAAGTGTCACATTTTGTGTATAGTATATGGTATGTATAACCCACAATTATATATGTGGTTAGTGAGAAGAATAAATATATGTTATGTGTTATGCCTATGTTGAAGTTGGGAAATGTATATGTTATATGCATTGAGATATATGTGCCAAATGTGAGACTTATGTGATAAATGTGGAGTTGAAAGTGTAGAGTAGTTACACTTGGTTTACTTTTGTGAAAGGATGTTAATGGATCATCCAAGTGTTTGGCAAAAGAAAAGGAGGATTTTTGAATTGGGTTAAAAGGAGGATTAATTTCCAAGTATTGGAATTGACCCAAGTATGTCCAAAATATTTTCAATGCAAGAAAGAGAAAGAGTAGAAAAATGTTTTCAAACCTTAGTTCTAGTAAAGTGGTGAAGGATCTTGTTAACCACGGAATAAAGATGAGCTTAAAGTGCCTATTCCGCATGGTAATTATGTGTATGATCAATCATACTGTGGGCGAAGTCTATTCGCCGAGTACTATATCACCCGGAAGGAAAAGGTACTCCTACGGGGGTGTGCACACTTAAGTATAGTCACTCTATGTTCGGGTAGGTGTCGTTCTTATGAACCTAGTGAGGCTAGCTAGGAATCATTCCAACGCTCCTATATGTCCAGGGGATCAGTATTAGACCGGGCGATGACCACTGAACCCGAGTTCAACGATCCAAGTGGTCAAAAGTGGAGAAAGAACTCCAAAGGCCTCACACTTTCTATCTAGGACTAAGTGGAATTTTGAAATATGAATGTAGTTACGCCGTAGCTACGGGAAAGAAAGTTGTGACAAGTATTTAAGTACCCAATGGTTGTGGGTGATCTTTCTCTTTGAAAAGGGAAAAGTGATGAGAATCTCATTATGAGGGGAATGTTTCTACTAAAGTGATTACAAGTAAGAGGTGTGATTTATGTTTTCTACTACCTACTAGTATGCTAAATTGTTTAACAATGTATTATTGAGTATGTAAATGAATATCAAATGACCTTGTCAAGAGGGAAAATGTTATGAGACGTTATTGAATTGTGCTCATAATGTATGCAAGTTGCTATTTATAACTGTTGCAGGTAGAATCTTGCAGATGAGTAAGGTATAGGGTTTTCTATGTAACAATTTTTACAAAACCTTTATTTATTTTTGAATAACCCACGGATATCCTTACTTAGCCGTCATGCTAACTACACTTCACTGTGTTCTTATCAGATGCAGTCTAGTGTCAGTTCCTGCAGCCCGGTGAACTCCGAAAGTTCACCGGAGTATGTGTGTCAGGGCATGGATTATGACGATTACATACAGATGATGGAGGGAGAAGACCCATACGCACCTGGTTATGCTCCCGAGGCTCCCACCAACCCAGATACTCCTATGGCTCCGTCGGCCCCTTTTGTCTCTTGCCCGGTTATGGACGAGGTCCAGGCTGCTTACGGCTTTTACCCCATAGAGCCGTTAGATGGTAGCGATCCCCTGGAGTTCATTGTGCACTACCCCTATCCTTGGGACCCTAGCCCTCGGGATGTTTGGGAGGAGTGGTCGATGGTCATAACTACTTCTCGGTTTTTGGACCATATTACCTGGTATGAGGGGGAGTGTCACCTGGTCTGGGGAGAGTTCACCGGCCCCGTGTACCGCATGCTTGACTAGACGTCGGATCTTTGGGAATCTTTGGGAAATTATTTGGTGTACATATATTTTTTGTAGCCTTAGTGATGGCTAGGCATGACCAGTTGCGTCTAGGTTGAACCTTGTTGGTATTTTGGCCCGAGGGGCAACCTTATGTATGTATATTTTTGCAAGATTATATACTTTGCTTGATGAAGCTTCACCAGTTGATATGTATGAAAGTGTTAAGTATCTGTTGAGTGATTGTTGTGATGAGAAGCGTTCCTTTAGCCTGTGCACCTAGAGTGAGGTTTATCGAGGGATGATAGAACTCTCTCTCTAGGTGTGGCGGTAATGCCTAGGATGTACGGGAAGGTAGGTCCGGGGTGTTACATGTGGTCACAAGGGTTTTCCTTATGATACCTTGGAAATCACGCACCCCGAGAAAGGAAGTTTCAAAGTTAATGGCCATCAAGTGAAAAAGTACTATGGAATGCAAAATGTGCAAGGAGTGGTCCAATGCTGCAGGCTGGATCCCTGGGATGCTGAGTAACATGTTCATCAAATCACCCTCGTCGGGCTAAGGACGTTAAACTTAGCGCTGATCGAGAGGCAACCCGATATTTACCTTGCTTTACTTTTATCTTTACTTTATTTTACCAAATAACCCTCCAAGTTGTGATTCCCTATTTTTGTAGGTTCTATATTTACATGCAAAACTTATTGCAAGAACAAGAGGATTATCTATACATACATTTGAAAGCAATATGACGTGGGATATCTACTAGGTTCTTAACCACTTATCCCTCGTCTATTTATTATGTGAACCTCATGTTATCATTTTAAAGTGTGGAAACATGCATGTTTTGTTGTGTCCTTATTTCATTATGTTCTAAGTCAACATCGAGGACAATGTTTGGTCTAAAGTGTGGAAAGAGATGTGCTTAGAATGAAAATTTTATTAAACAAAGCTTTATCTCATTTGTTTGAAAGATAATCAAGCCACAAGTATGTGTTGATATTCATTCTATCTTTGGAGAATGCTAAATATGTGCCAAAAAGTTTCCTCTTTGAATAACCTTGGAAGTACCCCTATCTTGACCTTTAAAATTTGAAAATTTGCATGCTTGTTTGGTATTCACCTCTTATTTTGTAAAGACCTTAGTTAAGGATCTCTCGAAGTGGGAGTGTGTTTAGAAAGATAAGTTAAGTGAAGCCCGGAATTGAATAATCATAGATAGAACATGGGGCAAAAAGAGAGCTTTCTAGTGAGCATTGAGTGAAAGTATCTCTTTTCCCAAAGTAAAAGGCATGAGGAGGTTGTTCGGAGAAAGAGTAGAAAAGGCAAAAAAGTCAGTCCCCGAGATAAGATACGAGGAAAGCCATCTGGTTAGGTGGTGAGCAACCATAGTCTTCAAAATGCATAAATGCTCTATCTGGAGTCGGTTGCTCACAATAAATTGGCCCTAGGAGATGAGAAAATTGAGATGAGGAAAGCCGCTTCGCTAGGGTTCAAGCACCCATTGCACTGTCTTCGAAAATGCATGGAGCTCCATGTGAAGTCGGGTCGATTGACGATGTTACCCTAGGAAGTGAGAAGAATGAGTTACCGCCCAAGCCACTGGTAGAGAAAGGCCCATGTAGCTATTTTCACTTACTTTTACATTGGGCTTCGGCAATAAGGGAGGTCGATTGATTAGGTTTTGTACATCGTTCCCACTAGGGGGATCAACTTTAGGCCTTCGTACAATAAGAGGTGAATGAAATTTTGGATTGTATGCTTGATATTGTGAAAACTTCTTAACTGTCCAAATTGCGACCAACATGGGTTTTGCTTTATTTGAATATTCATAGCAGTGTATGGCACATTTTTATCATTGCTTGAAAATATTATGAAGGATTTCACATCTCCTGGCAGATTGTGTTTTGAATGCTTTCATTGAGCATACCTTTAGCTTAGATACATTTGGCATCTAAATGAGAAGGCTTTGCGTGTATATTTGCTCGTAGACGAGCAATCTAAAGTGTGGAAACTTTGATAGACGCCAAAAGTACCTAATTATCTATAACTAATTAAGTTGATTTCTTGCCAAAACAAGTCTTAAAGAATGCAATTACGTGTTTTCGTGCTATTTTAGTAACAAATTGCAAAAGAGTTTTGTGTGGAGTGTTGTGAAGGATTCCCACAAGATTAAAAGCTGAAATCAACCGAAGAAAGCATAAAGCAATGAAAAGGAGAACGAATCCACACGGAGACACACGAAGACCAAACCGGAAGCAACAAAAGAGACTGAAACGGAGAAATTCACGCCCACAAGCACCACCACGCGTGTGAGCTGGCGTGGAATCATTCCAGTAACCATCCACGCCAGTCCACACGCGTGTGAGCAGGCGTGGACAGGCACCAGAATCGTGCGCGATGTTTTGGTATGTAAGGGACATTTCAGCTAGGAAGATGGGTCTTTTGTCAAATTTTCACTTCTTACTTTTAGGTTAGGGTTAGATAGGATTAGGAAGAAGAGGGGGAGCTCCTTGGAGAAGAGAACTTGGATCTCCATAGCCTTGAGATCCTTTTGGGTAAACTCTTCTATTAAGACTTGCTTTCTCTTTGGAACTCTCTTGCTTTTTTTCCTTTTTCCTAAAGTTATTTGCTTTAAGCTTTGATCTTGTAAATATGCTTTTCTATTTGAATGAAATGATGTTCTTAAAGCCTACGAAGGGTTAATCCCTAGGATTGGGGCTAGGGAGGATGGAGAATTTGTGCTTATGATCTAAGATTGTTATGTGAGTTTGATTTCTTTGGAATCTTGAAATTGTGTGTATGTTTTGGATTAACTTGTTAGATCGAGGGCCCCGATATCTTCAAGAGTATAGGATCATCCCTTTGGCGAGACCTCGCAAGGGGATGTAGCCCACTACCCACATCTCCCGCTCTCAATCTGAAAAGATGAGATCCGGAGGGAACTTGTAGACAAAGTGTTTGACAAAATTCTCCAACCGACTGAGGATTGGGAGCCTGAGTGTGACGCCACTCAGGACAATGTTCCAAGCTCCTTCAATCTTATTTCAATGGAAATCAGACCTCTCCCGTATGCTTTGAGCCAATCTCCCTGACATCCTAGCCCCCGTCCGTCTTTTACTCACTTTTACCTTTAAAATCTCCTCAATCTTTGAACCCACACCATTTCCCCTTACCACTCTTTCTATGTTCAACCTCTGCGTTATCTAAACAATTCGAGATAGGAAACCATATATTCTTCAATTTGCCATCCGTGAGAGATACGACACTCGAGAAGTTCATGACTCTTCGTTTTATCACCTTACCACTTTACATTCACACTCACACTAAACAACAACATCAAACTGCCCAATAAGAACGATGCCCTAATTCAACAGGAAGATGACATGATTTACCATAAACTAGCCTATAAGGTAACATCCCTAAGGGTGTCTTATAAGCTGTTCTATATGCCCATAATGCATCAAGTAATTTCAAACACCAATCCTTCCTAGATGAAGTAACTGTTTTTTCCAAGATTCTTTTAAGTTTACGGTTAGAAGCCTCTACTTGACCGCTTGATTGAGGATGGTATGTGGTCCCGTGCTTGAGATGGCAACCGTATTTAAACAACAAAGCTTTAAATTGAGAGTTCTTAAAATGCACTCCATTGTCACATAAAAATGCTGTAGGAACACCGTAGTGCGAGAAAAGATATTTAACAAATTTAACTACACTACTAGCGGTGTTATTAGGAAATGCAATTGCCTCTACCCATTTTGAGACGTAATCAACAGCTACCAATATATAAGACTTACCATGAGAAGGTGGAAAAGGTCCCATAAAATATAAACCCCAAACATCAAAAAGTTCTACCACAAAGATTCCATGTTGAGGCATTTCATGTCTCCTCCCAATTGTACCTGTACGTTGGCATCTATCGCATGCCATAACATAGCTCTGCGCATCTTTGAACAAAGTTGACCAATAAAAGCCACTTTCTAAGACTCTGGCAGTAGTTTTGTTACCTCCGTGTTGTCCACCATATGGAGAAGAGTGACAATGATGAAGTATTTGGACCATCTCCTCTTTAGGTACACATCGCCTGACAATCCCATCAGCACAATTCCTAAAAAGCAGCAGTTCATCCCAAAAATAGTACGTGATTTCTGAAAAGAACTTCTTTCTCTAGTAAGTATTAAAATCATGTAGAACAATGTTAGCAACCAAGAAGTTAACAAAATCAACAAACCAAGGTACAACATTATCTTTAATGAACCATAGTCTCTCATCAGGGAACTCATCATTTATGGACTCCTGGACATCAGATTTTTTCATATGCTCTAACCTTGACAAGTGGGCAGCCACTAAGTTTTCAGTTCCTTTCTTATCTCTAATTTCTAAGTCAAATTCTTGCAATAACAAACCCCAACGGATTAATATAGGTTTAGAATCTTTTTTAAGAAACAAATACTTAATGGTTGAATGATCTGTGTAGACAATTACCTTTGATCCAACAAGATAATAGCGAAATTTGTCAAGAGCAAAAACAATGGCTAAAAATTATTTTTCAGTAGTTGCATAGTTATTTTCAGCATCATTTAATACTTTACTTGCATAACAAATCACATGCAACTTTTTATTTCTTCTTTGTCCTAAAACAACACCTAAAGCAAAATCACTCGCATCACACATAAGTTCAAAAGGTAAAGTCCAATCATGTGCAACCATAATAGAGGCTGAAATTAAAGCTTGTTTAAGACTATTGAAAGCCTTTGAACATGCATCATCAAACACAAAAGGGGCATCTTTAACCAACAAATTACAAAGAGGTTTGGCAATCTTAGCAAAGTCTTTAATGAACCTCCTTTAAAAACCATCATGACCTAGAAAACTTCTAATACCTCTTACCGAAGAAGGGGGAGGTAACTTTTCAATAACCTCGACTTTAGCACGGTCTACTTCTATCCCTCTAGCTGAAACTTTATGACCTAACACAATAACTTCAGGTACCATAAAATGACATTTTTCCCAATTAAGCACAAGATTTGTCTCTTCACAACGCTGCAAAACACGCTGCAAGTTAAATAGACAAGTATCAAAAGAAGAACCAACTACTGCAAAATCACCCATAAAAATCTCAATTATATCCTCAACCATATCAGAAAAGATTGCCATCATACACCGCTAGAAATGTGACGGGAGTGATGAAAGTGGCGGAATTCATGGTGCACAAATGACAAAAACAGTGGAAAGAAAGTGGAGCAAATTATGGAGCAAAAGAAAAGAGAGAGAAGAAGTTCTGGATTTCTTCTGTCTCCCGCAGAAGTTCGCCGCGTCGAAAGTTGAGTTTGTAACACCCCAATTTTCCACTCTTATACTTTATTACAAATCAGTAATCAGACGCTGCGGAAGCTTACATCTACTCAACAGAAAACTGGGTGCTACCGCCACACCTAGAGTGAATTCTATCACCTCTTTGACAAACTCCACTCTAATTGCTAAGGCTAAACTTACAGCACCAACACACTACAGCAACATCATAGTAGACCTCAACCTGCACTTCTCTTCTATTCTGAGCTCATCGGCTACAGAGGTACTCACTAAACTGCATCTGATAAAAACAATACACATTTAAGTGTAGTTAGCGCAACGGCTAAGTAAGGATATCCACGGGTTATTCAAAACTAAATAAAGGTTTTGTAAAAAAAATTGTTACATCAAAACCCTATCCTTACTCGTCAGCCGAGGTTCTACCTGCAACAATTACACATAGCAACGTGCACACATAACAGGCAACAATTTCAATATCAATCTTGAATCACTTTCCCTCTAGACGAGGTCATACAATAATCATTTACTTACTCAAAGCATATATTGCCAAACATTTAAGCATATAAGCAAGTAATGGAAAAACACAAATTCCACCTTTTTGTTCTCAATCACTTTCTTTGAAAAATATTTCCTCATAAGGAAATTCTCTTCACTTTTCACCTTTCAGAGAGATCACCCACAACCTTTGGGTATTTTCAATACTTTTCACATACCTCTTCTCCGTAGCTACAGCGTAACTACATTCATATTTCAAAATCCACTTGGTTCTAAATAGAAAGTGAGTGTGAAACCTTTGGAGTATCCTTTCTCCACTTTTGACTGACCACTTGGATCGTTCAACTCGGGTTCAGTGGTCATCGCCCGGTCTAATACTGATCCCCTGGACTTATAGGCGCGTTGGAATGATTCCTAGCTAGCCTCACTAGGTTCATAAGAACGACACCTAGCCGAAAATAGAGTGACTATACTTAAGTGTGCACACCCCCGCAGGAGACCCTTTTCCTTCCGGGTGATATAGTACTCGGCGAATAGACTTCGCCCACAGTATGAACTGGTCATATAATAACATAACCACCATACGGGAAGGCACTTTAAGCTCTCTATCCCGTAGGCTACAAGACAAGGTCCTTCACCACTTTTAATAGAACTAAGGTTTGAAAACATTTTCCTTCCTTTTCCCTTTCCTTGAGTCAAAATCACTTTTTAGACATTTTCCACAAAATCAAGTCCTCCTTTGAAATCAATCACCATTCTTAACTTAGTTCAAAAGTCTTGTCTCTCAAAACATTTTGCTCAAAACATTTCCCATCATCACACTACACATATGTATATATGCACTCAACATAACATTTTCCACATTTATGCATACTCACATAAAGTACACATACCATATATATGTACATAATACAACCTTTATTTAATTATACATATATACTCATATATGTACATTTATATATATATATAGTTTAAACACACACACATCACACGTGTATATATATACATAATACACACATAACTATATACACTACACGTACATACATATGTTTCATATACATAATACACACATATATATATTTACTATACTACAAACATATATTTAACACACACACACATACATAGTATATATATATATACATCATACTACACACAATATATATATATATGCACATATCGCGACACACACACCCACCACATATACACACACGGCATATACATATATATTTATACCTAAATACATAATTTCCCCACTTCATAGCATATGTACACCACATAACATATAGGTTTCATGTACACTAATCAACAACAATTCATAACCTAGCTATCAATTATCTAGTTTCAAATAACCTCAACCAAATAAGGGGATTCCTTACCTCAAGAAGGTTTACTAACACCGTAGGAACAACTCTTGGATCTTTTCCCCAAATTCACCTTAAATCCTATGATCAAAATCAACACCATAACACAATATTTTAAGAAACTAAGCTTAGATTCAAGGTCTAGGAAGGAATGCAAAGCTTTCTACAGAATAAAATCGAAATCTTACCAAATAATCTTGAGAGTTGTGAAGAAATTTGGCTATGGAAGCAAGGTTTTAATGGTGGAGGAAGATGAAGAATCACACACTCTCTCACCCTTTCTCTCTTTTCGGCAATTTGAAGGGAAATGGAGAAAAATAAATGGGAACAAAGCTTTTATATTTTCCCTTATGTGATAAGAATGAGGAGTCTTGAAGACTAAGTCACATTGGATCATCCCTTATAAGATAAGAATGAGGAAGATGTGGATAAAATTGTGACACTTGTCAAAGTCTTATGGTTCCTCAAGAAAAATATCTTCAATTGGACTGGTAAGGGTTAAAACAGATGAATTCTCGGTAGAAAATAATCTAAATCCAATAATTTTCGAAACCACAAATTTATTCCAGTCTAAACCTCAAAATTGGGCTAGGTTCGGTATACCGCGAAATTCCGCGAGGTACGATCACAAATAAATTTTAGCTGCTATGGGCTAATCTAATTAAATAGGAAATTCAAGAATAATAGTATGATGTCTAAAAATCCATTTCCTAGGACAAACGGGTCCGAACACAAGTTCCTAAAAACTTTACGGTTCGTGACCGGCACGCATGATCGCAGCTTATTGGAATTAGTGAGGGGTTACAGAGTTTGACGCGACGAAAGTGAAAAAATGGATCAGAAGCACGCACTACATACTCTCGACGCGTCAAGAATCCTGCCCAGGCGTGAATCAGATTTGCTGTATATTTCTAGTTTTGCCCAACTATAAATACCCCTCATTTCTCCATTCTTCAACATTCAATTTTCATATTTAGATTAGTCTCGAAAGCGATGAGAATCTCTTTCCCTTTCATTCCTTAATTTACCTTGAGCTAACCTTGTATCTAGATGCTTGTTATTAATGTATTTATATTCGGATTATGGATTATGTTTATGTCTAGATTGTTGTTTGTTTTTCATTTATTATGAATTGTTAGTTTAGCTTCTATGAGTTGTTGTGTACAAGATATATAGTTCAATTGTGTGATTAATGGTTCCAATTACAAGCTTGTTTGTTGGCGTGTCACGTAATAAGGGGTATGTAAGCTTATAAATCACGGAATAACATAAACACATGATATACGGATCTATTTAAATACTAACCTCCAGCCATAGCTTCCGATTGATGAAGGTTGTGTTGTCACGGGACTGCTGCAACAGAGTAATAGTATAGTTTCTCTCACTTTCTCAACCCTCTCTTGATGGTGTAGAGGAATGAATGTTCAAGTAGTGAGAGGACCAAAGGGCTCTATTTATACTACCCATATGCCATCAATATGGTAATGTATCACTTCCCTAATTACACTTCCAATTACCATTAAGTATTTAACTTAATTAACAGAAGCTTGTATGGAAGTAATGCATCAAATAATATATTACCTTAATTATTATAATTTACTACCTATATTATAATAATGTAATAGTGGTAAGTGTTACATTCTCCCAGTTGGTGCAAAACTTCATAACTCAAAAACCAGAAAGCACCAACCATAGTGATATGTCCTCCTTAAAACGAGTAGCATCCATTATGGTCAAATGCAAACTGACTTTGAGCACTTAATTTTAGGAAACTTAATGAAACAAACCCTATGTTTATTTCAAGTCCAACCGAAGTACATTATCTCAATAAAATAAAGGTGTACAAACTTAAATGAGATAAATGTCTGAAAGCAAAAGAATTTCATTAAAACTGAATACTGAATGTATTGAAAGCAAAAGAATTTCATTAAAACTGAATACTGAATGTATATATACAAATAGAATTTCATTAAAACTGAATACTGAATGTATATATACAAATTACAAAGTGGGAAAACTGAATACTGAATGTATATATACAAATTACAAAGTGGGCGAAAGTCATACTGAATGTATATATACAAATTACAAAGTGGGCGAAAGTCTCATTTCTTTAACTAGATCCTTTAATTTAACTGAAGGCATGCATTTAGTCAAGGGATCTAGTAACATCAACTCAGTATTAATGCGTTCAATGACTTATAACTTTATTCTTGACACACTCCCTAATGGCTGGGAACTTTATGTAGATGTGCTTAATTCGACTCCCACTATTGATAAACTTAGCTAGGAAGACTGTAGCTGAGTTGCCATAATAGACTTTCAATGGCTTCGATATAGAGTTCATAACTCTAAGCCCATAGATGAAATTCTCGAACCACACACCTTGTGAAGTGGCCTCGTAACAGGAAACGAACTCGGCTTCCATGGTATAAGCTAAGTAGTTATTAAAGATTGTTTAACATCTTCTTCACGCTATAGCCCCACCGACCATGATAAAGATGTACCCTGAAGTTCATTTTTGAAAATCAACACAGCCAGCGTAGTTCGTATTAGAATAACCAACAACATCTAGGATGTCCGTCTGCCTAAACCCAAGCACGTAACTATAAGTTCCTTTTAGATACCTCAAAAAAACTCTTTGAGATGAATTATTTCACATCACGAAGCATCTCCTTATCATTGGTGACATGAAATCATTTTTTACTCCCACTCACCTTCTGGTATATACAATATTAAGAAGATTTTCAACAAAACCAAATTAAAAAATAACCCCATCAAACTTGATATACCATTGACGAGAGACTTGTTTTAGATCGTATACGGATTTCTTACATACTAAATTCTCACCACCCCTAGAAGAGAAACCTTGAGGTTATTTCATATAAACCTTCTCTTCTAGATCACCATTAAGAAAGACAGTTTTCATATCCATTTGTTTCAACTAGAGGTAAAAATGTGCATCTAAAGCCAGAATGACTCGAAGTGAATCTTCCTTTGATACAGGAGAAAAAGTTTCATTGTAATTGATTCCTTCCTGTTTGAGTAAATCCCTTTGCAACAAGTCGGGCCTTGTATCTCTCAATATTACCTAATGAATCTCTTTTGGTCAAGGTTGCAAAAATTGCTAGGCGCCCGATTTGTTTTCGTTTTTTTTAGTCTTAATGTTTATAGGAATTATAGCTTCCAGTATTGTTCCCCATATCTGCTTCTTGAAATTCCAAAACCATAACTTCTTTTGTCTTCTCCGCCCACTGAATTTCCAAAACCATTCCAGTACTCAATGCATATCATTATCGCTATTTGTCTTCTCCCCATATCACTATCATTGTCGCTCTTCCTCGAGACCTCAACTCATCAGATTTGCCTCTCTGCCTTCTCCGCCCACCAATCGCGACTCTCTTCCTCTCGCCCCTCCCACCGCCACTCTCACAGCGGCAGACCTTCCCACCGCCACGCTTTCGACACACCGCTCAGGCCTCAACAGATCTTAGTCGACTCCTCCAACAGATCGTAGTCACAGATCAAAGTCACAGGCCTCAACAGATTGCAGCAACAAAGGGAGTTTTGATAAGTGTTGGTCTGAGTCTACGAAGGCATTCTGAGTTCTTCTTTATTCACGAATAGGAGGAAAAAAAACTGATCGGCGGAGAAGGTTCGGCCGGCTGGGCGGTCTAGGCACCGCTGATAAGAACCAAGAATAGCACTTATAAGGGGTCTTTATTAGATTAAAATCGCATCGTTTTGGCATCTAGTTACAACAATTGCATGCATTTCAGCTCAAATGCGATCAGTTTCCTCTAACAACATTTCTGGAAAGAGTTTTGAAGCATTTTACAAGTTGGAGAGGGATTTGAAGCTAAAATGGAACAAAAAGATGAACAAGCCTACATGCAGTAACGCCCCACGCAGCCTCACACGCGTGTGGCTGGGCGTGGAGAAGAGAACTTGATCTCCATAGCTTTGAAGATCTTTTGGGTAACTTCTTTAATTAAAGACTTGTTTTCTCTTTGGCTTTCTCTTACCTCTCCTTTTTCCTTAAAGTTGTTTGCTTTTTATATTGATTTTGTAGATATGCTTTTTTATTCTGAAGCTTTGATGTTGCTAAAGCCTATGAGAGGCTAATTCCTAGGATAGGGGCTAGATTGAATGGATGATTGGTGTTCATGATCTAATTTGATGAATGAGTTTGATCTCTTTGGGGAATGTTGAATTTGTGTGTAAGTTTTGTATGATCTTGTTAGATCGAGGGCCCCGATCTCTTCAAGAGTATAGGATCATCTCTTTGGCGAGATATCGCAAAGAGATGTAGCCCTCTACCCACATCTCCCGCTCTCAATCTGAAAAGATGAGATCCGGAGGGAACTTGTAGACAAAGTGTTCGATAAAATTCCCCAACCGACTGAGGATTGGGAGCTTGAGTGTGACGCCACTCAAGACTATGTTCCAAGCTCCTTCAAGTATGACTCAATAGAAATCAACACTCTACCTTGCGCTTTGAACCAATCTCCATGATATCTTAGCCCCATCCGCCATTATTTCCCTTTGCTTACTTCTTTATTTTATCAACATTTGCCCTCTTAACATTCCCTGTTTACCAATATCCACATGTTCCAACTTAACGTTACTCAAACAAACCAAGGTAGCAAAGCCGTATATTCTCCAATTTGCCATCCGCGAGAGATACGACACTCTGGGAGTTTATGACTCTTCGTTTTAACACCCTCCATATCGCACATCCACCTTCACATTCACTTCCACTACGCTCACAACATCAAAATGGCGCCGTTGCCAGCGATGGCAAACGGTGAATTTAAAGTTTTATTTTCTTGAATCGTTTGGATAACTTGTTTACTTTCTTTTCTTTTGTATTGTTTTATTACCAATTACACTTTGGCACCCAACCACACACTATTTGAGCTAATCTATAAAAGGAGCTATCTCTTGTGCTGCGATTCTTTGCCTGAAAAATTTGTTTGCAGGAATCCTTCGATAGAATCATGGATCACCCTCCGCCTAATGATCAAGCTTACCATAGTCACATACCATACGGGAGAAATCCCTACTACCTTTCACAACCCCAACCTTCATACCCAACACCTCAACACTATCAAAACTATCATTTTCCTTACCCACCTTCTTTCCCATACTCACTACCTCCTCCACCAACTTATTACCATGAACAAGCATACGTAACACAACATTTTCAACCCTAGAGATATACTCCTCACGAGATACCTCCTTATTACCCTCCAACGCTTTTCGACGAGTTAAACCGTCCAAATCCTAAAATTTTTGCGAGCTGTAATCCTACCACGAGATCCACACGCGTGTGTGCCAGCGTGAGAGCTCACTGGAATAATTCCACGCCGACTCACACGCGTGGTGAGGACGTGCACAGAGCCAATGTATATATAATACCCTGTATTTTCCTAACATTATTATTTTATCCTAAGGCGTTGACATTCATAAGTTATGATCTTCAAATATTTCAAAAGAATTTTTATAAGTGAGTATAGTTGTTATTAAGCTGCGATCGTACGTCCCGGTCACGAACCGTAAAAATTTTAGGAGCTAGTATTCGGACCCGTTTTTCACTGGACGATAGATCCAAATTAGTATCCGAAGTATAAGAGTCCTCAAGGGTTAGCTAGTTAGGCAGTCAGTATAGCACCTACTTAAGTCCTATACAACGTCCCCTAACATTCACTTTATCATACCCGCTAAGCAGGGGTTTCTACCTCAGCATAGGGATAATTAACGCATTACGCTAGCCAGCTTACTCACAAAAATCCCATGCAAGGATTAACACATGCAAGAAATCACAAACATTGATCATATTATTCAACAACCAGAATCGTAAGATTCTGTAGAGTAAAAGTAAAATACCCCCTTTTATCCTGCCGGACTTTCGTTCCAACTCTGCTCCAAAGCTTATGCTCATGATACCGTAACAACGACTTAGGTTAATCTCTACGAACCTAAGCTGACTTGAAACTTGAACTCAACCTAGGCTCGGACTTAGGCTTCGATCTAATTCCCGAAGGTTCAACCTAGGCTCTGATACCACTTTGTAACACCCCAATTTTCACATCTTGGATTTATTACGAAATCCCTAATAATACATTGCGGAAGCTTACATCACATCAATAGAAAACCGGGTGCTACCGCCACACCTAGAGTGAATTCTATCACCTCTTTGACAAACTCCACTCTAAGTGCACAGGCTAAACTTACAACATTAATAACAATCCCTGTCTACATCAAAGAGTAGACCTCAACCTGTACTTCCCTTCTATCCCGAGCTCATCGGCTACAAGGTCCCACACTAAACTGCAACTGATAAGAAACACATTGAAGTGCAGTTAGCGCGACGGCTAAGTAAGGAAATCCATTTGTCACTTAAAAGTAGACAAAGGTTTGAAAACATAGATAATCTAAAAGCTTTATAAAGTTTTACCATGATTTGAAAATCTGCCTGTAACGAAACGATTTATAGATAGTATAATATCGTATAAACGTTAAATCATATAAAGCTTTTCTCAAATAAGAATGAAGTCATAACTTTCCACTCAAAATAATTTTCATGCCCTTTTCAGACAAGTTTGCAAAATTTCACATTTCCAGGAATTTCATCATTTGCAAATAGAACCGCAGCTCTAATATTTATAATAATCTGAACCGCAGCTCAGAGTAACAATAATTTTCATACTGCATATAGAACCGCAGCTCTATAATAATCTGAACCGCAGCCCAGAATAACAATAATTTTCATACTCAAAAATTTTCCACTTAGTTTCCCCTGAGTAAGCACTTTGAACATTTCTCAATTCTCCTTCTCAAACCTTGGGCAGTGGCATTTCCCTGCCTTCCCGTCGGTCTCCTTATCCCAACCTAGGGCCATGGCACTCCAGCCCTCCCATAGGTCCAACCTTATTCCAACCCCGGGCCGTGGCGTTTAAGCCTTCCCGAAGGTCCCCACCTTATTCCAGAAACTAAGGGTTTGAAAACATTTTTCTTTTTCTTTCCTGGAATCAAATAGTATTTTCAAAATAATTTATTTCATCCAAATATGGTTGTGACATCCCAAAATTTCGTCACTAGTTTTGTTACAAAAAAAAATTTTTTGTCAAAATTGATTTTGACAGTTTCTGTCCAGAAATTACAGTTTTGCGCAGTCCGAAAGATTGAGCCGGTAAAAATAGTTCCCGAACTCTTTTTCACTTGAAATTTTTATGGTAGAACCCTAACTCATAGTACTTGATGTTCATAAAAAGTTTTGGTCACCTAGGTTCACGAATTTACACAGAAAATTCCATTTTTGCCCTTGGCAGTGTGCTGTCCAGCATTTTTCCTTCTCTGGACCAGTTTTGGAAAAAATTCCAAAAACCATACTTATACTACTCCAAAAATTATGAAAGTTTATATGCGGCTTCTACACTTATAGAACTACATGTATAAAAAAAATTGGACCAAAATAATTTACCGATTTTTCCCAGAAATTCACGGAAGTTACTGACAGAAATCTGTCCTGATTTCCTTTCTCTATTTCCACAAGTATAAGCTTATATAGACATAAATACAACATATACAAGCATATCCAAGCTATGAACTTGTATACGAAAATATTCCCAAAGCTCCAAAAACACCATATTTCAACTAAAATCAATTATCCAAATTCAAAAGTGGGAAAAGAACTCCAAAGGCCTACCTCTCTAGATTGTAACCCCTCGTCTATTTCGATAAGTTTGAGGTTCAGAAAATATGTCTTTAAGCTATGACATTCATAAGATAAGTGACCGATGCTTCAAATAATTTTTTTTAAGGAAGTATAGTTGTTATTAAGTTGCGATCGTTCGTGCCGGTCACGAACCGTAAAATTTTAGGAGCTGGTATTCGGACCCGATTATCCTAGGAAATGGATTATTAGCACCATATTATTATTCTTGAACTTCCTATTCAATTAAATCAGCCCATAGCAGCGAAAATTTATTTTGATCGTACATCGCTAAAATTTCGCGGTGTACCGAACCTAGCCCAATTTTGAGGGTTAGTCTGGAATAAATTTTTGGTTTCGAGAATTATTCTATCCAGATTATTTTCTATCGAAACTTTATCTGTTTGGACCCCAACTGATAAGTTTGAAAATACTTCATTATTTTATTCTATTTTTTTTTCCCCATAAAAACATCTTACCTCAAAAGGAAGAATACCCAAAGCCAATTTATTCCATTTGTTCTTCTTCTTCTTCTTCCTTGGCTGAATTTCAAAAGAGAGAAAGAGAGGTGACTTCCACCATTTTCCTCCATTAAAACCATAGCCAAGCTTGTACACAACTCTCCAATTTGTTCGGTAAGATTTCAATATTATTCGGTTAAAAAGTCTTGATTTCTTCCCTAGAACTTGATTGTAGGTAAAGATTTCTTAAATATGTTGTTATGGTGGTGTATTCTACCTAGGGTTTTTCGGTGAAACTTGGGGATAAAGGTTCAAGACTACTTTTACGGTGATATTACACACTTGTGAGGTAAGGAATTCCCTTAAGTTGGAATTAGTCACTTGAATTTGGATAATTGATTTTAGTTGAAATATGGTGTTTTT
>NC_044920.1:15693398-15700476 GCF_003576645.1 Ipomoea triloba | reverse complement strand
CCAAAACTGGTCCAGAGAAGGAAAAATGCTGGACAGCACACTGCCAAGGGCAAAAATGGAATTTTCTGTGTAAATTCGTGAACCTAGGTGACCAAAACTTTTTATGAACATCAAGTACTATGAGTTAGGGTTCTACCATAAAAATTTCAAGTGAAAAAGAGTTCGGGAACTATTTTTACCGGCTCAATCTTTCGGACTGCGCAAAACTGTAATTTCTGGACAGAAACTGTCAAAATCAATTTTGACAAAATATTTTTTTTTGTAACAAAACTAGTGACGAAATTTTGGGATGTCACCATTAGATGACAACCATATTTGGATGAAATAAATTATTTTGAAAATACTTTACCGATTTTTCCCAGAAATTCACGGAAGTTACTGACAGAATCTGTCCTGATTTCCTTTCTCTATTTCCACAAGTATAAGCTTATATAGACATAAATACAACATATACAAGCATATCCAAGCTATGAACTTGTATAACGAAAATATTCCCAAAGCTTCAAAAACACCATATTTCAACTAAAATCAATTATCCAAATTCAAGTGACTAATTCCAACTTAAGGGAATTCCTTACCTCACAAGTGTGTAATATCACCGTAAAAGTAGTCTTGAACCTTTATCCCCAAGTTTCACCGAAAAACCCTAGGTAGAATACACCACCATAACAACATATTTAAGAAATCTTTACCTACAATCAAGTTCTAGGGAAGAAATCAAGACTTTTTAACCGAATAATATTGAAATCTTACCGAACAAATTGGAGAGTTGTGTACAAGCTTGGCTATGGTTTTAATGGAGGAAAATGGTGGAAGTCACCTCTCTTTCTCTCTTTTGAAATTCAGCCAAGGAAGAAGAAGAAGAAGAACAAATGGAATAAATTGGCTTTGGGTATTCTTCCTTTTGAGGTAAGATGTTTTTATGGGGAAAAAAAAATAGAATAAAATAATGAAGTATTTTCAAACTTATCAGTTGGGGTCCAAACAGATAAAGTTTCGATAGAAAATAATCTGGATAGAATAATTCTCGAAACCAAAAATTTATTCCAGACTAACCCTCAAAATTGGGCTAGGTTCGGTACACCGCGAAATTTTAGCGATGTACGATCAAAATAAATTTTCGCTGCTATGGGCTGATTTAATTGAATAGGAAGTTCAAGAATAATAATATGGTGTCTAATAATCCATTTCCTAGGATAATCGGGTCCGAATACCAGCTCCTAAAATTTTACGGTTCGTGACCGGCACGAACGATCGCAACTTAATAACAACTATACTTCCTTAAAAAAATTTATTTTGAAGCATCGGTCACTTATCTTATGAATGTCATAGCTTAAAGACATATTTTCTGAACCTCAAACTTATCGAAATAGACGAGGGGTTACATGCTCATCTTGAGTATGCTTATTTAGGAACAGGGAAAGAGTTACCAGTTGTTATCGCGACAGATCTTTCAGAAAGACAAAAAGAACAACTGATAATAGTGTTGAAAAGAAACAAAGAAGCTATAGGTTGGAGGATGACTGTCTTGAAAGGGATTAATCCAGCCATTTGTACACATAAAATTCTATTGGAAGAACGATCCAAACCTGTGGCGCAACCACAACGTCGACTTAACCCGAACACATTTGAAGTCGTGAAAAATGAGGTGATCAAACTTATGGATGTCGTAATGATCTACCCTATTTCGGACAGCACATGGGTCAGTCCAACTCACGTAGTACCAAAGAAAGGAGGAATCACAGTCACTGAGAATGATAACAAGGAACTGATTCCTACGAGAAAGATAACTGGATGGAGAGTCTGTATTGACTATAGAAAGCTCAACGAAGCTACCTGTAAGGACCACTTTCCATTGCCTTTTATAGATCAAATGACTGAAAGAGTAAGCGGGTACGGTTACTATTGTTTCTTGGATGGAATGAGCGGATACTTTCAAATTCCAGTAGCCTTGGAGGATCAAGAGAAAACAACATTCACTTGTCCGTTTGGTACATTTGCTTACAGGAGAATGCCATTTGGTCTCTGTAACGCCCCTGCCACCTTTATGCGTTGCATGTTGGCTATTTTCGAAGATTTCATTGGCGATTTCATGGAAGTTTTCATGGACGATTTCACAACTTTCGAGGAAACTTTTGAAGAATGCCTTGGAAATTTGGAAAAGGTTTTGGAACGATGCCAGCAAATGAATCTAGCATTATCATGAGAAAAATGCTATTATATGGTCACAGAAGGAATTGTGTTTGGACATAAAATTTCAATAAAAAGGCATTGAGGTTGACAGAGCTAAAACAGTAATTATTGAAACCTTACCACCACCGCACAATGTGACATCCCTGAGAAGTTTCTTGGGACATGTGGGATTTTATAGAAGATTTATTAAAGACTTCTCAAAAATCGTAAGACCGTTGACCAAACTGTTCAAAAAGAACGCAGTGTTTGAATTAAACAAGGACGCAATGAAAGCATTCCAGAATTTAAAGGATGCCATGGTACATACTCCAATCCTTGTAGGACCAAAATGGGATCAACCCTTTGAGTTGATGTGTGACGCGAGCAATTTCGCTGTTGGAGTTGTGCTAGGGCAGAAAAATGATAAGAAATTTCAACCTATCACCTATGTTAGTCGAATGTTGACTAAGCCACATAAAACTTATACCACGATCGAGAAAGAACTGTTTGCAATCGTGTTTGCGTTAGATAAATTTAGATCATATCTCTTAATGTCAAAGGTCATCATTCATACTGATCATGCAGCTATCAGATTTCTTATGTCTAAACCTGAAGCAAAACCAAGGTTGATCAGATGGATTTTGCTATTGCAAGAATTTGACGTGACTATCGTGGACCGAAAAGGAGTTGAAAACAGTGCAGCAGATCATTTGTCAAGGTTAGAGAATGAGAAAGGACAGGATATGATTGGGGATGTGAATGAATATTTTCCAGAGGAAAAGCTGATGGATCTCTATCTCACACCTTGGTATGCAGATCTGGCTAAATATCTTGTAGGGGGAGAGTTACCGGAATTTTTAAATACACACGCCCGGAGAAAGTTAATAGTAGAATCTCGATACTATTTCTAGGACGAGCCATATCTCTTTAAAGTATGCGCGGATCAAATAATTCGACGTTGTGTAACAGAGGCTGAAGGACATGAGATTCTTGGAGAATGCCATCGAATGGGCCATCACTCAGCTAACAGAACTGCTAGGAGAGCACTTGAAGCAGGATTCTACTGGCCCTCAATATTTCGGGATGCTCAAATCTGTGTTAGAAACTGTGATAGATGTCAACGAACTGGGAATATTACTGGAAAAGACGAAATGCCGCAAAACTACATCTTGGCGTGCGAAATTTTTGATATATGGGGAATAGACTTTGCAGGTCCATTTCCGGACTCCAAAGGTTTCAAATATATCCTTATTTCAGTGGATTATGTCTCCAAATGGGTTGAAGTAGAAGCACTTCGGAACAATGACGCAAGAAGTGTAACAAGATTTCTAAAGAGATTATTCACAAGATTTAGAGTACCGCGGATTGTGATTAGCGATAGGGGGACACACTTCCGGAATGTACCCATGCGGAGATTACTTCAAAAGCAAGGTATACAACACCGGGGAGGAGTCCCGTATCATCCTCAGACTACCGGGCAAGTTGAGAATGCAAGTAGAGATATTAAGGCCATATTGGAAAAGACAGTAGCTCGGCATAGGAAGGATTGGGTTGACAAGCTTAACGATGCTTTATGGGCTTTCCGGACTGCTTATAAGACGTCGATAGGAACTACTCCATACCGATTGGTATATGGCAAAGCATGTCACCTTCCAGTTGAAATCGAGCATAAGGCATATTGGGCCATTAAAAAACTAAATGAAGATCTATTCATAGCAGGGCAGGAGCGAATGTTCCAACTGAATGAATTGGAAGAATGGCGTTTGTTGGCCTATGAGACATCCATATCTTACAAGGAACGATCCAAGTTTTACCACGACATGCATATCAGGAAAAACAAAGAATTCATTGAGGGGGATAAAGTGTTATTATTCAATTCCAGACTGAGATTGTTTCTTGGGAAACTTAAATCAAGATGAACGGGGCCTTATATTGTTACAAAGGTATTTCCTTATGGAACCTTGGAGATCACGCATCAAGAAAAATGATCTTTTAAGGTAAACGGCCACCAAGTCAAGAAATACTATGGAACGGCAAATACGCAGGGGACAGTCCAGTGTTGCAGGCTAGTACCCTGGACAGATGAATAACAATATCTTCATGACAATTTCGTCGGGCTAAAGACATTAAACGTAGCGCTGACCGGGAGGCAACCCGTTATATACCATGCTTTATTACTATCCTTACTTTATTGTGTCATAATAACATCCGAGTTGAAATTCCCTATTTTTGTAGATTCCATATCTCTGTGCAGATCTCGTTGCAAGAACATGAGAATTATCCATCCAAGCATTCTGAGCAACATGACATGGGATACTTACTAGGTCATCTACCTCTTATCCCTTGTTTATCTATTATGCGAGCCTTATGTTTTCATTTTAAAGTGTGGAAAAATGCATGCTTTGTTGTTTCTCTATTTTATTACATTCTAAGTCAACATCGAGGACGATGTTTGGTCTAAAGTGTGGAAAGAGCTGTGCTTGAAATGAAAATTTTGAAAAGTTGTATGCTTGTGTGGTATTCACCTCATATTTTGTAAAGACCTTAGTTAAGGATCTCTCGAACTGGGAGTGTGCAACCCCTAATTTCAGAAAGATAAGTTAAGCGAAGCCCGGAATTGAATAATCATAGAATAGAACATGGGGCAAAAGGAGAACTTTCTATGAGCATTGAGAGAAATATCCCCGCTTCCCAAGTAAAAGGCATTAGCGGTTGTTGTTCGGAGAAATGAGTAGAAAAGGCAAAAAGGCCAATCCCCGAGATAAGATACGAGGAAAGCCATCTCGCTAGGTGGTGAACAACCATAGTCTCCTAAATACACAAATGTTATATCTGGAGTCGGTTGCTCACAATAAAATGACCCTAGGAGATGAGAAAATTGAGATGAGGGAAGCCGCTTCGCTAGGATTCAAGCACCCATTGCACTACCTTCAAAAAAGCATGGAGCTTCATGTGAAGTCGGGTTGCTTGACGATGTTACACTAGGAAGTGAGAAAAATGAGTAACCGCCCAAGCCACTAGCGGAGAGAGGCACATGTATCTATTTTCTGTGACACCCCAACTTTTCACAAGCTGAGATAGCTAAAACTTAACACAAAAGCTGCCCATCTCAACCATAAAACATAACATAGCGGAAGTGAATTAAAACCTAAGGGGTATCATGCCACATCTAGGTACGAAAACACGGCCTAGATGCACAGGCTAACCAAAAACTGAAACCAAATAGTATATAAATCCTCAAACATATCCAAAACATCCAAGATCTAAAACAAGAGTATATAGAACCTCATATTGGCGCACAGGTCCAAAACATAAGTCTAAAACATAACAAACTAGTCTAAGCCGCCTCATACGGATATATCTCTATCGCGCTCACGCTTAGACTTATTGCATACCTGGAAAACATATAAGAAACCATTAGCAAAAGACTGCTAAGCAACCACCATTCACACCCACAAGGAAGTATAGATATATATAAGTTTGTAAATAGGTTTACACACCCATATAGAATATACACACCAACGAACTGTTCAAGTTTAAATCAGATACTCAACAACAACACGCTAAATGAATATACAAACCAAGACTTTCCAATAATACCCAAATTCAACCAAGTCACAACTCAACCGAATACTCATGACAAACAACCAAACTAGAATATATCCAAGAATAACCAATAATCAACAAGATACAATACAACTCAAGAGTCAACCAAGAACCAAACAGACCTCAACCCAAGGATAAGTACCAAAACCCCAACTTCCAATCCCAAGCACCAATTCTCACACCAAACGCCAAGCCCGAAGGTACAGGGGTAATAACCCAATCACAGGGACCGGAGTCCAATCACAGGGGCAAAAGCCCAATCACAGGGACGAAAGTCCAATCACAGGGACGAAAGTCCAATCACAGGAACCGAAGTCCAATCACAGGGACCGTAGTCCAATCACAGAGGCCGAAGCCCAAAGTTAGTTCCACAGTTAGTTCATCATCAAACAGCCCAAGAGATACTCAAAGATTCACCACTCCATATCCAACCTCAAACTTATCCCAAGAACAAAACACCGACAGTGTTCATCTCAGATTATGAACACAACCAACACTCACGAAAAATAACCAAGGATTCAACCAACCAATACATCAAGATAATGAATCAAGAGACATGAATAAGTGCTCAAGAACCAAGGAAAAATACTCAGCATAATATCCCAACAAGTTCTAGAAACAAGGGTGAAACAACAAGACAACAGAACAACAAAATAGCTACTGGAAACAGAAGTCCAGAAGAACCAACGGATCACCCTGGCGGAATCACCAGCTCCGCCACACCCTTCCGCCTCAACCGGCGGCACTCCCCGGCGGATCACCCTGGTCCGCCGCCCTCTTCCGCCAGAAGGGGCGGGGCTGCCGAGCGGATCGCCATCCTCCGTCACTCCATCCCTCTGTTGTTCTTGCGGACCACTTAGGCGGGACACATTATACCACCTAACCTTACCGCAAGAGCAACTCCAAACCACTCCCAGACCAGAACAGACAGAATACGCAAAGTTCATTCCCAGAATACGAAAATAGGCTCAGATTACTCATATTACAACTCCCAGAAGCCAAATAAACAAGGAATCCATACCAATAAATATCCATAAACATCTATATGCAAAGGATCAAGAACACAAGTTCATAATCCATCAAAATGACTTCACAAACAACAACAAATAGGCTAACAGCAAGGAAATTATCAGGATTCCAATCACACCAAATAATATCATAGATTGAGAGTGTAAAAATAGGTTTTAGTGGACATAGTGGTCACCTCCGCCATCCTCCACCGCCACACACTTGCGGAAGACACCAACGGGGCACATTATTCCGCTGAGTTCCTCCGTAAGTGTGATCCAACCCTTCCCAG
>NC_044920.1:15680053-15690213 GCF_003576645.1 Ipomoea triloba | reverse complement strand
AATTAAACCAAAACATGATAGACAATCCTTAGGTATACTCCCAGGAAAGTTGGTTGGTGATAAGGCTCCATTAAAAACCAACTCCTTAGACAGAGTAACATCGCAAGGGGACTAGTAGCAATATGGTGGTTTTAGTCAGCAAGGCGTTTTAACCTAGGGCCAGGGAACTAGTATTCCTCCCCAAGAAACTTACCTAAATCATGTGTTCTTATATTTGAAGTAAAATCGTTTGGTTGATCTAAGAATATATATTCACCTAAGGATAAGGCTTTAAATAGGATAAAACTATGAAGAGTTTTATGTACTTTAAGTGCTTTGAAATCCTTTTATAAAGGATGAACGGAATATTAACTGAAAGAATAAGAATATGCATAATATATTCTTAAAAGGCACTAAATTCACCTAAAAGGCACTAAACCATGCTTAATAAGCATACAATTCAGTCCTAAAAAGCTCTAAATTCAATCTTAATGAACATGTTTTCCTAAAGACCTAATTATAACAATGAAATAATTATTGCAATAAAACATATAAGGCATGCATAGATTATGCATATCAATTATTCATACTCCATAAATAAATTGTAACAATTAATACAATTTAACTGAAAATTCAATATTAAAATTAAAATTCAAACAAATTTAAAAAACTTAATAATTTGTTCAAAATTGAATAATAATTTTAATAATGGACTTCAATTAAACATTCAAATTGCAACACTTAATGCAATTTAAACTAAAATTCAATATTAAAATTAAAATGCAAACAAATTTTATAACTTAATAATTTGTTTTAAAATAAATGATTGATAATTTTAATAGCGAATGCAAAATATGATGAAGATTATAATTATAAAGAATGAAATCATCCCAAACCAAACACATGCCCAAATTTTTTTATTATTATAAAGACCCAGGTCTGGCCGAGTTTGCCCCAGACTTGGCCCATTCATCAACAGCCCTCATCATCGTCTTCAACCTCCTCGCCCGAGCAGCAGCCATGGATGGGAGAAGCAACGCCAGACAGCCATGGAAGGGACGACCAGTAGCACAGCAATGGATGGTCGCCGGGAGAACCCAACGCCGCCTCACCCGCCCTGCCTCAACGCAACATCGTCATCTGTCCGTCCGCCCCTGCCGCGTCGCGAAACAACAGGCAACAATGGTCGTCGCCGCGAACCAGCGCCGCCCTCGTTTGTCTGCTTCAACCGCCAGCCGAAGTCTTCTCCTTGCGTCACCGTCAACCCTCCAGCATCGCTGGAAAAACTACAATCCGGCGATTGGAAAGGCCAGGACCGCTGACGAACAAATAACAGGGGAAGGAAAAAAGAATTGCAAGAAAAAAAAAGTTGCGGGAAAAAAAAACTTAGCAAAGAGCCAGAAAAAAAATTCCATTTTTTTTATTTTATAAAACCCAATTGATTTTCTATTGTTTTTCTTAATGCGGAAAAGAAAAATAAATTTCAACAGTCCACAACAATTGCATATAGATATTCACATAATAATATTTAGGCTAAAGTGTCATCCGCACCATGAACCCAAAGCCATTCTTCATGCCGCACCCTGACCTTTCATAATCGTTATTTCCATATCCAAACCATAAAAAAATTTCGCCTAGCAAATTTTACAAGTTTCCATATGCTGATTTGGAAGTGTTTTTTTTATTAACTTGTTTAAATAGATATTAAAATATGACATGGCAGTCATCTCAGCTAGACTTTTCTCTATAGTAATACTAAACGTGAGTCAACAACCTCCAGCCTCTCGCACTTGGTCGATAGCTCCTCGAGGAGGTTTCCGATGGGCGGCACAAGAACGCGGCGGCGTTCATGGCTGAGGCTTGGAAGTCCAAGTAGAGTTGGATAACATGATGATCATTGGCAGCACAACCGTTGTTAGGTTTTTCCCTGGCGGAGTCCCCGACGCGGTGCAGAAGCTCTCCGCGAGTCATGGAGACGCTATGCCTCGACCTTCGGGTGTGCTCCCAACATACACACTACTCTGAAGTCCAGCCTTCTCAGATTTGGCATGGAGTGATTTCCTATAATCTGCTGCTGGAAACATCCATGTTGCAGAAATAACAGTTGCAAAGGAATATTCATCCGGATTGCATATAGACCTTCGTAAAAATTGGACAAACACTCTCACTGCCTTCTCTCCATCTCCATTCTCTGCATATCCTACTATCATTGAGTTCTATGACACCAAGTCTGGATTCTCAATCATTTCAAATACATCCAATGCTATTATGGTGTCACCACAAGTACAGTACATATCAAGAAGAGCATTATGAAGAGGCAAATCAATATACGCCCCGGATTAAATTACCTGGCCATGAAGAAGTTGACCGGTATGATAATCTCTCAACCTGCTACATGCATTTAATAACATTGAGAAGGTAAATTTTGTAGGACAAACTTCAGTCCTCAACGTGGTTCGAAAAAGTTTATGACTTTCTCTCATCTCACCATTTTCTATGTGTCCAAAAATTAAAGAATCCCAGGCCACTGAATCTGCGTGAACCATGCAGTGAAAAACTTTGTATATAGAGTCCAAATCCCCATAGTTCGAATACGTCCCTAGTAGAGAAGTCTGAATGTGGATATTGTCCAAGAAACCCAACTTCAAACACTGGGCATGTATCGCAAAACCCAAAGTTCGATTCTTTATAGTAAATGATGCTTGTAAGAGGCTCGTGAAGGTCAACCCATTTGGATGAGAGAAAGAAGCACTTTGTACTAGTTCACGAAGCTTGCCATGGTGCATGGTGCTGGTATAAGGTGGCGATCCTGCTTAGAGCGGAGGGTCACAAAGTAAGCGCCCTCGGCCTCGAGGATTTATCCCAAACTCGCAGAACAAGTGAGTTCCATGGCGGAATACAATGATCCTAAGTGTAATGGTATAGATGCAAGCATGTTGTTTTGGCCATCTGATCTCATGGTCACGGAAGCTCTGAATGATCCTAAGTGTAATGGTAAGACGTACTAACCACTACAAATTGCAGGCTATTCCACAAAAATTTGCTAACAATCTAAAAGAGAAGCTAGGAGATTCCGTTTCCCTTAAAGGTCCGTGTGGTGCCATATGGAAACGCACACAAAACGCCATTACAGACACCAAAAACCAACACAGAAACACTTCGCTGAATTCTCAAGACACAATCACCCACGACCTCGCAAAATTCTTAGACAATCTCCCCACTTCCTCCCTGCTAAACCTCCTCACCGCCGCCCGTTTCTCCCCTTTATCCGACCACCACCACCTCCACCCCTCCCCTCCCACCGCCGCGCCTTCAACCTCAAGCACACAAAAAATGCCATTATCAGACACCAAAACCAACACAGAAACACTCACAACCAAAAAACGCCATTATTAGACACCACAACCAACAGAATCCTAGTAAGGCCCACCAGCAGCCGAGACCCAAGACTGATCTGAGTTTGAATCGAAGAAGCGGAAGCTCCCGTCGGTGGTCCTCTCACTACTCGCCGCCAAGGACGGCGTGCGTCGACACCGGCGACGGTGGCGTCGACACCAGCGATGGCGACGTCGACGGTAGTGGGGATTCCCAGCCCCACCACCACCCCCATTTCCTTCCATGTCAACGCCGACAGCCTCCACAGTCGGCGTTCCACACCAAACGTCGTCGTTCACCGCTGAAAAGAAAGAAATACACCCAATTCCTTTTTTGTTTTTGTTTTTTTAAACAGAAAATGCTTACATGGACAACATATCTCATTTTTAATTAAAATCAATAAGGCCACGTTAGATTATACCAGTGCCATGTCATTAGGGTAACAGGGAAACTTGTAAAATTTGCTAGGCGAAAATTCTTTTATGGTTTGTGCATCAAAATAGAACTTATGAAAGGTCAATGTGCGACATGAAGAATGACTTTGGGTTCATGGTGCGGGATGGAACTTTAGCTTATTATATAACATATGCAATCAAAACACTTATGTAACACCCCGGTTCTCAAGACCTACACTTATCACGAAATCCGTAATAAACGCTGCGGAAGCTTATACATCATATCAACAGAAAACCGGGTGCTACCGCCACACTTAGAGTGAATTCTATCACCTCTTTGATAAAACTTCCACTCTTAGTGCACAGGCTAAAAGAAATTTCACTCAACATCAACACCCCAAACATCAAAATATAATATTTTAGGTATATATATATATATATATATTAATATCAATAATATTTTAGGTATATATATATATATATATATTAATATCAAAAGATATCTACAAGAGTTTGCCCGACGGGCTGTCATTACAAACTCCGGGTCCTCCACAACCTAACAGACTAGAGTCAGCCAAAACTAAGGTTACCAAAAGATATTTACTGGGCTGACTGGGGTTGCTGGAGTATAGTCAGGGGATGCTGGAGTATAGCCTGAAGAGTAGCCTTGAGAATAGGGTGGAGAATACGGGTCTCTGCCCGACGTGTCATGCAGAATCTGACTAACAAAAGTAGGTCCCGGGCAAACATGATCAGGAGTGTTTGCCGGGCTACAGGATCCCTCACTGGATGACATCTGAAATGACGTACACGCTGAAGTGTAGTTAGCACGACGGCTAAGTAAGGTAATCCATTTGTCACTTCCATCAGGTAAAAGTTTTGACAAATATTTCATAAAGGTAAATACACATTACCAAACATGGTGTCCAGGTCTTTCACAACTGAAATCAACAGTTAATGCCATATAATTACAAGAATATAATGAGTATATAAGTCACAACACATTTCCTTACTCAAATTTCCTAGTTCATCAAACTAGGTTGCCTTTGACTTCTTTTTCATTCAGGCTAGGTTTTCAGCACTAGCCATGTCTATTACATATATCATTGCCGCAATTATGACCTCTAGTTGTCTTTAATTACGAAAACGCTACTTAGTTTCTGACTAGAAGCAAGAGACCTTATTGAGGATACAAGTTTCTTTGACTAGACCGAAATCGGATCTGGACATGGGGATTACGGTCCTGCCCCAAGTCTCATTCGTGATCCCTTGGACGAAGGTTCATCATTATGGTCCCTAGTTTGGCCCCACCTAGGTCCATAAAGCTGATACCAACCCGAAAATGACATGAGTATCTATACTTAAGTGTGCACACCCCCACGGCCTACGCCTGACTGAGTGATATAGAAAACTCCCCTGCGCCTGACTGAGTGACGCAGAGACTCCCTACGCCTGACGAAGTGACGTAGAGACAACTGTACATATATTGAAGAAAACCATCGGTACTATAGCCCGAGGTAATATAAATGACAAGGTCCTCTTTGACTTCCTGAAACTAAGGTTTTGAAAACATTTTCCTTCCTTTCTCATCTTCCTTGAGTCAAAATCATTTTTGGACATTTTCCACAAAATCAAGTCCCCATTTTGAAATCAATTATCATTCTCACCTTGGTTCACAAGTCTTGTCTCTCAAAACATTTTCCATCATCACCCTACACGTATGTATATATGCATACCACACAACACTTTCCACATANACCCGAAAATGACATGAGTATCTATACTTAAGTGTGCACACCTCCACGGCCTACGCCTGACTGAGTGATATAGAAAACTCCCCTGCGCCTGACTGAGTGACGCAGAGACTCCCTACGCCTGACGAAGTGACGTAGAGACTCCCTACGCCTGACGAAGTGACGTAGAGACTTGGCGAATAGACTTCGCTTTACGTATGAATAAAACCTGCGCCTGACTGAGTGACGCAGAAACTCCCTACGCCTGACGAAGTGACGTAGAGGCTTGGCGTATACTGCCGTACATATATTGAAGAAGACCATCGGTACTATAGCCCGAGGTAATATAAATGACAAGGTCCTCTTTAACTTCTTGAAACTAAGGTTTTAAAAACATTTCCCCTCCTTTCTCATCTTCTTTTGGACATTTTCCACAAAATCAAGTCCCTATTTTGAAAACAATTACCATTCTCAACTTGGTTCACAAGTCTCGTCTCTCAAAACATCTTTCTCAAAACATTTTCCATCATCACACTACACATTTGTATATATGCATACCACATAAGCCTAACACTTTCCACATATTTATGCATATTCACTTAAGGTACACATACCAAATATATACATATTACAACACTCCATTTAAATATACATACATACTCATATATGTATATATATTATAATACACACATTACACGTATATATATATACATACCACATATATATATACTTAATACTCATACCATATATAATATGTATATATTACTTATATACACATACGTAGGTTATGCTACACATCCAATATATATAAATATGTAATACTATTTTCATATATATAAATATATCACACACATACATATACAGTATATATATACCACACGCACACATCATATATATATTACACACACTCACAATTATCATTAACACATCAATAATCATACTAAGCGTAATTCAGAAAATTTCAGCTTGGCGCAGTCCGAAAGATTGAGCCGGTAAAAATAGTTCCCGAACTCTTTTTCACTTGAAATTTTTATGGTATAACCCCAACTTATAGTACTTGATGTCCATAAAAAGTTTTGGTCATTTTGGTCCGCGAATAAACACAGAAAATTCCATTTTTGCCCTTGGCAGTGGGCTGTCCGGAATTCTGTCTCTCCCTGGACCAGTTTTGGGAAAAATTCCGAAAACCATACTTCCACTACTCCGATCATTATGAAATTTTATATGCAGGTTCTACACTTATAGAACTACATATCTGAAGAAAATAGGATCAAAATACCTTACCAATTTTTCCCAATAAATTTCGGAAGTTACTGCCAGAATCTACCCTGATTTCCTTTCACTATTTTCACAAGTATAAGCCTATATGGACATAATCATAACATAAACAAGCATATACATCCATATATTTCAACCAAACAATCAATTATCCAATTTCAAGTGACTAAACCAACTTAAGGGAATTCCTTACCTCAATTAGCTACTAAAATCCTTAGGAAGAGTCTTTGAGTGATTTCCCCCAAATTCTTCTTAAAATCCTAAGATCACAATCAACACCATAACAAGAGATTTCAAGAAATTACTCTCAAATTCATGCTCTAGAAAGGAAAATAGAACTTTTTACCGAATAAAATCGAAGATTTACAGAACAAAATTGACACTTGAGAAGGATTTTGGCTATGGAATTTGAAGCTTCAAGGAGGAAGAAGATGAAGAATCCCTCTCTCCCTTTCTCTCTCTCATTTCGGTAAAACACAAGGGAAATGGAATAAATTGGCTTTTATATTTTGATCACACTTGATGGCTTATGGGATAAGATTAAAAAAAATAATAAAATAATAAAATAATAAAATATCTCAACTTGGACTGATCGGAATTGAAACAGATGAATTTTCGGTAGAAAATAATCCAGATAGAATAAATTCCGAAACTAAAAATTTATTCCAGACTAANAAGATGAAGAATCCCTCTCTCCCTTTCTCTCTCTCATTTCGGTAAAACACAAGGGAAATGGAATAAATTGGCTTTTATATTTTGATCACACTTGATGGCTTATGGGATAAGATTAAAAAAAATAATAAAATAATAAAATAATAAAATATCTCAACTTGGACTGATCGGAATTGAAACAGATGAATTTTCGGTAGAAAATAATCCAGATAGAATAAATTCCGAAACTAAAAATTTATTCCAGACTAACCCTCAAAATTGGGCTAGGTTCGGTACACCGCGAAATTTAGCGATGTACGATCAAAATAAATTTTCGCTGCTATGGGCTAATCTAATTAAATAGGAAATTCCAGAATAATAGTATGGTATCTAGAAATTCATTTCCTAGGACAAACAAGTCCAAATACTAGTTCCTAAAAATTTTACGGTTCGTGACCAGGACGTACGATCGCAGCTTAATAACAACTATACTTACGACCAGGACGTACGATCGCAGCTTAATAACAACTATACTTACTACCAGGACGTACGATCGCAGCTTAATAACAACTATACTTACTTATAAAAATTACGATCGCAGCTTAATAACAACTATACTTACTTATAAAAATCCTTTTGACGCATCGGTCACTCATCTCAGGAATGTCATAGCTTAAAGACATATTTCTCGAACCTTAATCTTATTCGAAAAGACGAGGGGTTACACCACTATAGGCACAATACGACATCGGCTAGGTGAGTTAGCCGACGTCGTATCGTCCGTCGATGGCTAATATATGCGGTACGACGTCGGCTAATCTCTTAGCCGACGTAGTATCGCACCGTCTTCTAACGTACACCCTTTAACGTCGATTATTAGTAAATAACCGACGTTATAGGGTTTTTATTTATTTTTAATTATTTAAATAACATATAACGTCGGCTAATTATTTAGCCGCCGTTAATTAGCCGACGTTGTATGTGATTTCTGTAGTAGTGATTTGTAGAAGGTTAATGAGTATTACATTTTGTTCTAGTTTCATAACTTGTTTATTTGATAGTAGTAACAATAACTTTGCAGGTTGTCCGAATGCTGATGCTATAATATGTCCAGTTTCATCAACAGTTTCTACATCCATTTTGCACATGTTTATTTTGAAGTTTATATTTTTGGAATTAGTATGAATGAGTGTAGTACTTGATTTTGTATCTCTGTGTCTAAATGAAATGAATTTAATTGTAAATTTATATTAGTTCTAATATATTTAAAGAATGCACAATAAGTATTTGACATATAAGATTAATGAATGCTGCAATGGTAGCTATTTTTTAAATTTCTTCTTTTTCTGAATTTGAAAGATTGATTCCAACAATGTTGTAGTCTCAGCATCTTTTCAATGCAACAACTGTGTCACAATGTTCTATTGCCCTACATTGACATTTTTAGCAATGAGTTTTAAATCAATTTATTGGGTTATTGAATGTGTTCTTTGTTAACAAATCCTTCCCAAATAGTTAATATGATTGACTTCAAACTGTTTTTTTTTTAATTTTCCATGTTATTAACATAATACTTGGTAAATGAATATATAACATTATTTTTTAGTATAACTTTGATATTTAATTACAAGATAGTGTAAAAAGAAAACAATGAATAATGTAGTGAATATAATTAATTAATAAATTTGAAGGAAATGAATCTTTGCATTGTAGAAAATATAGACAATATAACTAATAAAATTATATGTCTTTTTAAATTTTGTGATAATGAATATTTGTTTTTGAATAAAGGCATTGTAGACATTAAATTATAAATTAGATAAATGCATATGTATTATTTTTTTTGTTGTAACTACTATTTTTTTTTTGAAAAAATTACCAATTTATTATTTAATTTAATATGAGTAATAGAGTATTGTACTTACTTTTGAATAATATACTCTAACATATTCGTAGTATATGTTTAATAATTATGCCAGCTTTGATTGGGATGATGTTCGAACCTAAGACCTCACTTATAGAAATTAATGGGTAAGTTAAAAGTTAACGGAATATTAACGGAAAAGAGAATATTTAACGGAAAATTTAATGGATAATCATATAATTAAGGATAAATTAGGAAATCTCAAGGGAAAATATAAATCTAAACAATCTGAGCCATCCATTTGATAAATAATTTGACCGCCATTTTTTCTACCCATTTTAGGCCTAACACTTTTTGCCTCTTATATATATACTAGTTTTATACGCACATTGCGCGAATGGGTTAGTGCCCAATGTTTATATTTAAATAAATATTTGAAAGTATATCAATGCAAGATTATATAGGAGAAGTTTATACATGGGTAATTGAATGTTGAATCGAATTTTTTTATTTAAATATCTAACTCAAAGTATATGAATCCAAGATAATATAGAAAATTCATTATAATTATTACTAAATAAATGTTTGCAACTTGTAAAATCGATAGTCTAAATATTTGGTCTAAAAATGATAGTCTAAATAAATACTACTTTTAAGTGTTTCTTAATTCTCTTTTGAGTAACATTGTCATTGTCTTCATCTTTACTATTTGTTCTCTTCCTTTTTGTTGGTAGTGTGTTATTTGCAATTCGGTTATTGTTGGTAGCATAGATGACAACGTCATGCAATGAGATTATGATATATAGGCTATGGACTTTCCTTTAGGTGTTCTGCTTGGGGTTCATTTGGTTTAACCATTATTGTTGAATGAGTTATTGTGATAAA
>NC_044920.1:15653185-15680028 GCF_003576645.1 Ipomoea triloba | reverse complement strand
AGCATTGACGTCATCCCAACCATGGTTTTGCTCTTCCTGCGTCAGTCCAAGACTAAATGATGGGATATCATTCAGATAAGTCCTTTTCTGGACTGCACGCACAATTTCATCAACTGAATTTAGGACATCTGGGTTACCCCAGTATGCGTCCTCCTCCTGAGAGAATGTCAGGTCCTGTTCTTCCTGAGCTTTAAATCCAAGCAGCTGCCTTGCTGATTCAAACATTTTCTTGAATCTTTCATTCTCAAGGATTGCAGAAGGTGCAATCTCAACAAGAGTTGATATTCTTAGCAGCGCTGTTGCAATGGTCCTTGTGGTGCTGGTGATTTCGTCAAAAAAATCATGTATATAGAATAGCTGCTAGTTAGTAATGAACCAATATTTTTATTAAAACACACCATTCAACGTTATAAAATACACGACTAAACAATTAACCACTCCCCACCCATGATACGCAAACACACAATACTCTGCTTATATGCACAAAACACACTATTCTATGTGATAAAACACACTAATAAATATCAAGATATGCACTCGTGTTTACCTCTAATCCTTCTGGTAGTCTGGGGTTCTGTTCCCTTGGCTCTGGTTGGGGTGGGACATCAGCCTGTGGAATCGATGGACCTGCTTCTTCAGGTGGGGCATTTCCCAGCTCCAAAGCACTATCAATGTGCCCTAACCCGAAGCCACCAGATTTTATTTCAGCTTGCTCTCTCATTGACAGCAGCTTGAATGTCCAAGATCGGAAGGCTGGGTAGCTTCTTGGCACAGTACGTCTGTAAAGCACCACCCGGTCAGCATAGAATACCTGCATATTGTGTTTCACAGTATTATTAGTCGGATTGTGTGTGATGTTTTAATGGACTTGGAGGTGATGGGAGTGGGTTTACCGTCAGGAATAGAATTGGCCCTCCAAAGATCTTGTCTACGCTTCTCTCCCAGGAAATCTTGCTAGTAACCAGTGAATTGATCACCATTTGACACCAGTTGAGGTTTGGGATGTTGTCCACATCATGAAGATGGTCAATGTAGTTTTGGTTGACATAACCATTTACCATCGGGTCTATTAACACAGTGATCACCAGCAGGGCAAAGTGTCTCTTGAACCAAGGATCACCAGCATCAGTTTCTAACATACTTGTGATCATAGCACCTGGTGTAATACATGCTGTTGTCTTCTCAAAAATTGCCCTCCATTCCCGTAGGATCTCTGGAACTGCCCTTGCTGCCCGCTTTGTTATTTCAATTTGTCCCATAGGAAGCCCAAGAGTTGCAGCAACATCAGCTGCAGTGATATGGATTGACTGTCCATTCTGGAGTTGTAAGGTGCAGCTCCTTGGATCAAAGTTTTCCACTAACCACAACCCTAATCTGCGTGGTATGTTGGTGATGTTAAGGTCTAATAGGTTGCCCATTCCCATCTCCCTCACACACCGTTGTTGCGCAGGGTTAAGCAGGACTACATTCTTGGTTATTCTTGTTAGTAGGGACCTTATATGAAGCTCATCATCGCTGCTTTGTCCTGAGCCATCCTCCTCACTCTCATCCTCACTGTCACCCTCACTATCTTGCTCCGTATTATCATTTGGTTCTCGGCTTTGAATTGACTCTGCTTGTTGTTGGTCAGCATGCTCCTCGGCAGGCTACTGACTTTGTTCTTCTGCTTGCTCGAGTGCAGAGTTTGTTCTGGGTTCCTTTGCTCTGGATGTCTCCCCCTGTTCAGTTGCTTTTCTTTTGTTGCCTACATGATATTTTTAATCTAAATTAGTAATCAAATCATTCACCAGTAGACATAATAAAACACACCATTATCATCAGTAGACATACTAAAACACACCATTATCACCAATGCCTAAATCCACTTAGTCACGCAGAATGCACTTAGTCAAATGTAGAAAATATACACCAGTAACAAAAAAACACCAATTAAGTGAATCTATTACACCAGTACTCAGATTAAAACACACCATCTACCCAGCACACATAAAATGTGACTACCCTTGTAAAACTAATCAACATCTATAAAAAATCACATTATTATACATACTAAAATGCACAACTGGACAGATTAGGACACACCATTACCTGCCTTGCATATTGAACGACAGTAAATCACATGGAAAGCACCAAATAAGTAAAAACACACTACTAATCGTATATAATGCACCAGTAGACATACTAAAACACACCATTCTCACCAATGCCTAAATCCACTTAGCCACGCAGAATGCACTTAGTCAAATATATAAAAATATACACCAGTCAACGTTTTGAAAAGCACTAGTGCAATGCTCTAACACACCATTCCATCTCCCTCCACCACGATACACCAAATACACATATTATTGCGCAATGCACTAGTATAATCTCAAATATGAACAAGATTTATCTCGATAATGCACAAACAACACATTACATGGTGCCCTAGTCCTAAATGCAACAATAATTTGCGATTTTTTGCACTATTTTTGAACTAAAATGATGTGGTTACACTGTGAGAGTATACCGTTGGTTTTCGTCATTGTTCCTTGTCTGCTGAAGTTGTCTTGTACGTTTTCTTCCAAACCAGCGGTCGTTGTTTGTGATGGAGTCTTCTAACGTCGTCCGTTGTCCTTCTACGACGTCCGGTGGTCGGTTATCTGTGATCGGCGACTGCAGTTTTTCGCTTCGACAGGTTTCGCGGGGAAATGGAGAGCGTTGTGTTGTGTGTTCAGTGCGTTGGGATTGTGAATCGAAACAACGGAGTGGGGTTAGACAGTGCGGTTTGAATAATGTAAATTGTCCAATCTACCCCTCCTTCACGTTATTCTTCAACACAGCGCGATTTTATTTTGACAAATATGGAGCGTTGGATTAAATCATCTAGTGGTTGACATCAGGCCACACGGCCGCATGTAAGTCCAAGGCCGCACCAGATGCCTCCTCTATATATATATATATATATATATATATATATATATATTAAAATAAAAGTTTTGTTTTCCCGCCCATCCTAAACAATACTTCTGTTTTGAAATTTGAAACTACAATCATTCTTTACCTAATCAAATCAAATAATAAAAAAAATGCTATATATATTAATTTAATTTATAGTAATGACTACCTAAAATATTTATTATACCATGAATCATGGTCTACTTTTAAGGTAAACTAAACTAATATTCAGNTTTTAATGGACTTGGAGGTGATGGGAGTGGGTTTACCGTCAGGAATAGAATTGGCCCTCCAAAGATCTTGTCTACGCTTCTCTCCCAGGAAATCTTGCTAGTAACCAGTGAATTGATCACCATTTGACACCAGTTGAGGTTTGGGATGTTGTCCACATCATGAAGATGGTCAATGTAGTTTTGGTTGACATAACCATTTACCATCGGGTCTATTAACACAGTGATCACCAGCAGGGCAAAGTGTCTCTTGAACCAAGGATCACCAGCATCAGTTTCTAACATACTTGTGATCATAGCACCTGGTGTAATACATGCTGTTGTCTTCTCAAAAATTGCCCTCCATTCCCGTAGGATCTCTGGAACTGCCCTTGCTGCCCGCTTTGTTATTTCAATTTGTCCCATAGGAAGCCCAAGAGTTGCAGCAACATCAGCTGCAGTGATATGGATTGACTGTCCATTCTGGAGTTGTAAGGTGCAGCTCCTTGGATCAAAGTTTTCCACTAACCACAACCCTAATCTGCGTGGTATGTTGGTGATGTTAAGGTCTAATAGGTTGCCCATTCCCATCTCCCTCACACACCGTTGTTGCGCAGGGTTAAGCAGGACTACATTCTTGGTTATTCTTGTTAGTAGGGACCTTATATGAAGCTCATCATCGCTGCTTTGTCCTGAGCCATCCTCCTCACTCTCATCCTCACTGTCACCCTCACTATCTTGCTCCGTATTATCATTTGGTTCTCGGCTTTGAATTGACTCTGCTTGTTGTTGGTCAGCATGCTCCTCGGCAGGCTACTGACTTTGTTCTTCTGCTTGCTCGAGTGCAGAGTTTGTTCTGGGTTCCTTTGCTCTGGATGTCTCCCCCTGTTCAGTTGCTTTTCTTTTGTTGCCTACATGATATTTTTAATCTAAATTAGTAATCAAATCATTCACCAGTAGACATAATAAAACACACCATTATCATCAGTAGACATACTAAAACACACCATTATCACCAATGCCTAAATCCACTTAGTCACGCAGAATGCACTTAGTCAAATGTAGAAAATATACACCAGTAACAAAAAAACACCAATTAAGTGAATCTATTACACCAGTACTCAGATTAAAACACACCATCTACCCAGCACACATAAAATGTGACTACCCTTGTAAAACTAATCAACATCTATAAAAAATCACATTATTATACATACTAAAATGCACAACTGGACAGATTAGGACACACCATTACCTGCCTTGCATATTGAACGACAGTAAATCACATGGAAAGCACCAAATAAGTAAAAACACACTACTAATCGTATATAATGCACCAGTAGACATACTAAAACACACCATTCTCACCAATGCCTAAATCCACTTAGCCACGCAGAATGCACTTAGTCAAATATATAAAAATATACACCAGTCAACGTTTTGAAAAGCACTAGTGCAATGCTCTAACACACCATTCCATCTCCCTCCACCACGATACACCAAATACACATATTATTGCGCAATGCACTAGTATAATCTCAAATATGAACAAGATTTATCTCGATAATGCACAAACAACACATTACATGGTGCCCTAGTCCTAAATGCAACAATAATTTGCGATTTTTTGCACTATTTTTGAACTAAAATGATGTGGTTACACTGTGAGAGTATACCGTTGGTTTTCGTCATTGTTCCTTGTCTGCTGAAGTTGTCTTGTACGTTTTCTTCCAAACCAGCGGTCGTTGTTTGTGATGGAGTCTTCTAACGTCGTCCGTTGTCCTTCTACGACGTCCGGTGGTCGGTTATCTGTGATCGGCGACTGCAGTTTTTCGCTTCGACAGGTTTCGCGGGGAAATGGAGAGCGTTGTGTTGTGTGTTCAGTGCGTTGGGATTGTGAATCGAAACAACGGAGTGGGGTTAGACAGTGCGGTTTGAATAATGTAAATTGTCCAATCTACCCCTCCTTCACGTTATTCTTCAACACAGCGCGATTTTATTTTGACAAATATGGAGCGTTGGATTAAATCATCTAGTGGTTGACATCAGGCCACACGGCCGCATGTAAGTCCAAGGCCGCACCAGATGCCTCCTCTATATATATATATATATATATATATATATATATATATTAAAATAAAAGTTTTGTTTTCCCGCCCATCCTAAACAATACTTCTGTTTTGAAATTTGAAACTACAATCATTCTTTACCTAATCAAATCAAATAATAAAAAAAATGCTATATATATTAATTTAATTTATAGTAATGACTACCTAAAATATTTATTATACCATGAATCATGGTCTACTTTTAAGGTAAACTAAACTAATATTCAGTATATTATTTTTCAACTTACGTTTAGTTTTTTTATATAAAAATGAAATTAATATATAAAAAATATATCATTTAAAAGTTCTAATTAAAAACTTTTAAATAACACCTATATTGATATTTTTATTTTTATGTATTAAATTAACATACAATTATATTAAATCACTATATTATATTCTTAAAATATTATTAAAATTTATTTTTTAATAATATATATATATATATATATATATATATATATACACATACATATATATAGAGTTCAGGTCCGACTGCGTCTTCCCGTATAATACTATGAGAACAAAATAAATTATCATTCCTAATCTTCTGTGTAATTACTATGATAATCATTCCTAATCTTATGTGTAACAAAATAAAAGTATAATTGCACAATATTCGTATAATTACCTAATAATTATTGTGGTAATTAAAGAATTAATTTCACAAATATTAGTATAACTGACTAATAACTATTATGTTAATTAAGCTAATAATTACATGGATATTAGCATAATTACAATTAAACATAGGTCTTTGGATTTTTTAATAATAATTACAATTAATTCATTGTGATAAAAAAAAAAGTAAAGGCAATATGGTGAAAATGATTATACTTAGGATATAAAAGTATAATTACATAGATATTAGTATAATTACCTAATAATTATTATGGTAATTAATCCAAACATGGATCATTGGAATTATTTTTATAATAATTACTAGTTTTTCACGCGTTGCGCGAAGAAGATAATGCCCAATATTTATTTTTTAACTAAGTACTTCAAAGTATACTAATACAATTCAGATTATATAGGAGATGTTCATGCATATGTAGTTGAATGTTAAATTTGTTTATTTAAATTGGTAATTCAAAGTATATGAATGCAAGATAATATATGAGATGTTGATTATAATTGTGACTAAAATAAATACAATTTTCTAAAAACGATGATCTAAATACTTAGTCTAAAAATGATTGTATAAATAAATACTACTTTTGGTAATAAAAAATTATACATTTTAAATCATATTAAATTATTAATAAAGAAATACGATTTACCTTTAAAGTGAACAAATGTGATGTAGTCTAAAAAAATATTACGGTGTAGTTTTCCGCTTCAATTTATTTAGTTGTTTGAATGTTTTCTTTGCCAAAAAATCCTCCCCAAGTAGTTAATATGATTGACTTCAATTTTTTTTTTTTAAATTCTATGTTATTAATAGAATACTTGGTAAATAAATATACAACATAGTTTCAAAAGAAGACAATGAATAATGTAGTGAATATAATTAATTAATAAATTTGAAGGTAAAGAATCTTTGCATTGTAGAAAATAAATACAATATAACTAATAAAATTAATCTCTTTTTTAATTTTTGATAACGAATAATTTTTACTATAGAAAATAGAGACAATATAACTAATTATATTATATCTCTTTTTAAATATTTTGATAATTAATTTTTAAATGCATATGTTGTATTATTTTTTTTATTTGTAGCTACTCATTTATTTAATATCTACTATACTAATAAGAGCCAAAGAGAGTTAGGCCTAAAATGGGTAGAAAAAATGGCAGTCAAATTATTTAATCAAATGGATGGTTCAGATGAATTATTTAATCAAATAGATGGTTAAGATAATTCAGATTAATATTATTAATAGAGATTACCTAATTTAACCTTACTTTTATGATTATCCGTTAAATTTTCCGTTAAATATTCTCTTCTCCGTTAACATTCCGTTAACTTTTAACTTACCCATTAATTTCTATAAGAAATCTCTTAGGTTCGAACCTCATCTCAATCAAATTTGACATATTTAAGTTTCTCACTCTATTTTACTCTTATTAAATTAAATAAATTAGTAGCTACAACAAAAAATGATACATATGTATTTCTTTAATTTAGAATTATGTGTCTACAATATCTTTCTTTGAAAAAATTATTCATTATCAAAAAATTAAATTAAATAAGAGAAATCATTTCATTAGTTATATTGTCTTTATTTTCTCTCATGCAAAGATTCTTCATATTCAAATTTATGAATTGATATTCATTACATAGTCCATTATCTTAATTTTACAATATCTTGTAATTAAATATCAAAGTTATCTTTTCAAAAAAAATATCAAAGTTATAGTACAAAATAATGTTATATATTTATTTACCAAGTATTTTATTAATACTATGAAAAAAAATTTAAAATAATTTGAAGCTAATTATATTAACTACTTGGGGATTGGTTAACAAAGAGAGTACTCAAATAATAACCCAACAAATTGAAGTGGAATCACTATATTTTACTCTTATTGAATTAAATAAATTAGTAGTTACACCAAAAAATAATACATATGTATTTCTTTAATACCATGAAAAAATAAAAAAGAATAGTTTGAAACCAATCATATTAATTACTTGGGGGATTTGTTGACAATGAAAGTACTCAAATAATCCATTACCCAGCAAATTAAAGTGAGAAACTACCTTTTAATATCTTTGGAATACATAATATTTTAAATTTTCAAATTTTTATTAATTTATTTAATATTTTTTTCTTAAACTATGGATTTCTTTATCCACAATAACTCATTCAACAATAATGGTTGAACCAAATGAACCCCAAGCAGAACACCTAAAGGAAAGTCCATAGCTCTTATCATAATCTCATTGCATGACATTGTCATCTATGCTACCAACAAAATCCGAATTGCAAATAACACACTACCAACAAAAAGGAAGAGAACAAATAGTAAAGATGAATACAATGACAATGTTACTCAAAACAGAATTAAGAACTACTTAGAAAAATTCAAATTAAAAGTAATATTTATTTAGACTATCATTTCTAGACCAAATTAAATATTTAGACTATCGATTTTACAAGTTTGCAAACATTTTTATTTTAGTAATAATTATAATGAATTTTCTATATTATCTTGAATTCATATACTTTGAGTTAGATATTTAAATAAAAAAATTCGACATTCAATTACCCATGTATAAACTTCTCCTATATAATCTTGCATTGATATATTTTCAAATATTTATTTAAATATAAATATTGAGCATTAACACATTCGCGCAATGCGCGTATAAAACTAGTAATTTAATAAGAGTAATAGAGTGGCTACTTACTTTTCAATAATATACTCTAACATATTTTTGATAATTAATTTTTAAATGCATATGTATTTATTTTGTAGCTACTAATTTATTTAATATAATTTAATAAAAGTAATAGAGTGGCTACTTACTTTTCAATAATATATTCTAACATATTCGTAGTATATATTTAACAATTATGTCGAACTTTGATTAGGATTATGTTCGAACCTAAAACTTTTCTTATAGAAATTAATTGGTAAGTTAAAAGTTAACGGAATATTCCATTACTAAAGTTTATAGTAACAGAATGTGGGCTATTTATGGGAAGAAAATAATATAATAGAGGGTAAAGAAGGAATCATAAAAAGTTACTAAAATGAAAATAATATGAACCATTCGTTTTTCATATGAACCATTCGTTTAAGTAAAAATTACCACCAACATTTGTTTCTTCATGTTAGAGCCCTAACTTTATTGGCTCTTATTAAAATTGTAGATAGACAATTAAATTATTTCTCCTTTTTTCCATGTTTATTTTAGTAATAATAGAACTACATAAATTATATTATATTATATTATATTATATATATATATATATATATATATATATATATATATATATATATATATATATATATATATATTAAGATAATTGCAGACAAACGAGTCATATATTATTCAATTAATTCAGTGAAAACTTTTGCACTAATCTTATTCAATTATATATTGTTTATAATTTCTATCTATAAATTTATTATCTAAATATATAATAAAAAAATTTATTCATGCATCGCATGGTAATTGGACAATTATTTTCTTGAAGTCAAGCAAGGATAATGACAGAGTAATTGGGCAACAGCACCTGACCCACAAGCATTGACCCAAAGAAGACAAACGGTCACCAATTATGCAAAGTCTACACATTAATGAGAGGATAATTACTCCACGGCTCTCCATTATTATGACCCAGAACTCAATGTATGTTCACCATTACTAGCACTCAATGTATGCTCTCCATTACTAAGAGTCTGTTACACTCACCAGAGGAAAAACCGTTGTAGCCATAGTATAAGTAGCAGACTTGTGGTAGAGGAAGGGGGGGACACTTTGTTTATGATACACAACACTACTATACTGCACTCAAATCACTCACTCTCACTAAATACACAGAGCTACATTGTGGTACTGGAACCATTGTTACTCACTCATCTACTGTACTTACCCATTACACTCAAATAATAACATATTTCACTTCTATCAAATATACCCGGTAACAATACTTACTGTCATTGGTGTTCTCGTTGAGAGTTGAGGCCAAATCTCAGGCAAGGCTCTACATATAACAAATATCAGCTTATCAGGTGAGATGGCTGGATTAGGATCTAGCGGTTCCCACGATTGACATCATGTAAATCGTGACAACACCGCTGGTGGTCACAGTGGTGTTCTCAGCCAACGGCACAACAACAATCACAATGACGGCAGCAGACACCCAAAGTACGGGTACTGTCTATGAACCCCCAGGCGACAGCCCGGGTCATTCAACAGGCAGCAACAGCTCTAGCCCAGTTGGGGCGGAGATTCAAGGCCAAATACCCCAGGCATCCGCGCAGAAGGATGAAGTAAAGGAAAAGAGGACCCAGCAACTATGCTATAGTGCAATGCATTGGTCGACCGTTTCTACGCCCGTCATGGGACGGTGGGGTGAAAGGATTGCTATCCATCCAAGGTTGTGGGCACAGCCGGAGGCCAAGGGGTCACCCACCAAAGGTCTACACCAAGATTAATAGTCACAGTAGTTAGAAGGAAAGGGTAAGTCCGGGGGGCCGACTCCGCGTCAATCCAAGGTGCTCAAGCAACTCCCAGATGTGCAGGAGGAAGCGATTGAGACTCTCCAAAAGTAGATCGAAAAGTTAGAGAAGAAGGTAGAGGCAAGAGAACAGTCACCAGAACTTAAGGTGACTATGGCCGCTCCATTTTCTCCCAGTATAATGGATACGCTATCCCAAAAGATTTTAGGTTGCCCGCTATCAAAGCATACACCGGGATTTCTGACCCGCGTGTCCACATGACAGGGTACAAGGCAGCCATGGTAATGACCGGGGTGGGCGACGCCATAATGTGCAGGGCGTTCTTGTCCACTTTGGATAGAACTGCCCAAGATTTGTTCAACACGATTCCAGATGGTTCAATCTAGAACTTTGCGGAGCTGTCCAAAACTTTCCTAACTTATTTCTCTGGACACATACAACACAAGAAACCGTTTTCATATCTCTACGGAGTCAAGCAGGACAAAGGCGAAAGTTTAAGGAGCTTCTTGAGCAAATTGAAGCAAGAAGTCAACAATGTGTACGATTTTGACTCTAAAGCGACGATCCTCATATTTACCCAGGCGTTGAGGTCAGCAGATTTTATAGGCAGCACACTCATCATCCACGCTCCTATGAGGAACTAATGAAGATGCCGAGGCAGAGGAGGCTGATAAAAAGAAGAAGGATGAGGGGGAAAGCAGTAGGAATGGGCAATTTGATAAAGTTGGCCCAACCAACCAAGCACCGCGCCCAAAGCAGTCATCCACAATGAAGGGGAGAGATCACGAGCGGCCTCGTCTTGCCCCGCCATGACATTTGACACCGCTTACGCATCTGGTTAGCGTGATTTTAGGTCAAGCTGAGGAAGTGGGAATGATGCATTTTCCCTCGGAGTGCATGACAGTCCCTCCGAGCGAGGACCAAATCAAATATTGTCACTTCCACCGACAAGTTGGTCATGGCACGGACGAGTGCCACACTTTAAAAGGGCAAGTAGAGGAACTAGTGCAGAAATGATATTTTGCTCAATTTGTTAAGTATCTGGGGCAGCAGGAGTATCAACCCGGTAATGTGTGGCAAAAGGAAGAGGACCCTGAGCCTTCCACCTACAACACCAAGAAAAGAAGGTACGATCAGGGAGAGGAAGGAAGAGACAGTGAGCTAGAGGAGAAGCCCGCGCAACGCAAAAAACATGTCATTCGCTGATGGTCCGTCCTGATTATATTTAAAAAAAAAAAACTCTACTCCCTTAGTGCCGGCACGAGATTCAATCTCGCTAGCTACCTGAAGGGAGAACTGACCTTTGAACGGGCCTACGGATGGTCGAAGTGAGCTTGCGCACAAAGCGTCCAAAAAAACAAACAAACAAAAAAAAAACAAAAACAAAAATAAAAATAAAATTAAAAATAAAATTTGGCCGAGGTCATGCCTCGACCAAAATTTGGCCGAAGTCCCGCACCTCGGCCACAGTGGCCTAGGCCTCGCATCAGCTACGATCAGCTGAGGCCCCGTGCCTCGGCCACGGTCGGCCTCAGCCACAATTTTCTTACCGACTGGCACAAAAAAAAATTAAAAAAATGAAGAGGAAGTGGATGCAGGATCGACAGAGGCGGTGAAAAGCAGAAAGATTACTCTCAAGCCACCTCAACCACTCTCGCTGGCTAAGGAGTGGGGGACTGGTGACAAAGTAATTGGACAACATCACCCGACCCACAAGCATTGACCCAAAGAAGACAAACGGTCACAGTCTACACATTAATGAGAGGATAATTACTCCAACGGCTTTCCATTATTACGACCCAGCACTCAATGTATGCTTATCATTACTAGCACTCAATGTATGCTCACCATTACTAGGAGTCTGTTGCACTCACTAGAGGAAGAGCCGTTGCAGCCATAGTATAAGTAGCAGACTTGTGGTAGAGGAAGGGGGGACACTTTGTTTATGATACACAACACCACTATACTGCACTCAAATCACTCACTCTCACTAAATACACAGAGCTACATTGTGGTACTGGAACCATTGTTACTCACTCATCTACTGTACTTACCCATTACACTCAAGCAATACCATATTTCACTTCTATCAAATATACCCGGTAATAGTACTTATCGTCAGATAATATCAGAAAACATAATTGATCCAACTTATTTCATCAATTGTAATATATAATATTCGTTATAATTTCTATTGTTGGGTGAGATACTTGGGCCTGAATGTTTGGGCCTAGCCCATCGGCCCAGAATGATGTATTGGTTCGATTTGATTAGGAGCTTGGCGGAGGCCCAAAGTGCAAATAACCATCCAATCCATATAAGTAGCTCAATTAAAGTTGGAGAAACACAATTATGTAAGAATGAATTGGGTAAAATAGCATAAAGTATTATTTCCCGCCCAACTTGTCGGGATTCAGTACTTTGGTCATATCTCGGAGTGGGAATATCCGAATCAGGCGATTCCGGTGACATTAGAAAGAAGACTCAAAGGGCTACAACTCTTATGTTACCCAGAGTGTATATCTGAAGATAAGATGACCAAAAACAGCATAGAAGGCAGGGGTATGCTATTTCTCACCCTACTTGGCGACTGTTAGTATTTAAATCATATTTCACTGTAGGAATATCCAAATTGAGAGATTCTTGAACTGGTGGAAAGATAATTCAAAGGGCTATAAACTTCATGAAGATCACAAAGCCATCCACGGACTTCATGATAGCCAAAAAGGAAGGACAAGACAAGGACATCCCATTTTCACCAATAGTGTGTGATAATATATTATATATCAAGTTGATGGCAAATTATTGAAAAAGTGGTGAAAGTGGAAGACAATTAGACAAGATGATGGCTGATCAAGGAAGAGATAATCATATTTTAATATTGAAATTATTGGGTAGAAAATCACATTTCACACCCCAAATTTTATGTTATTTACGAGATTGAACCCTAAACTCCACCTATAAATACCCTACCAATGTATCATTCTCATCATCCCAAAATCATTCACATCTCTCCTTTAGTAGTTGCTCTTTCTTTCCTTAGCAAGAGAGAAATTCTCCATTGTTTTCTCTTTGTTACACCGAAAGAAGAGTTGTAATAATTTCCTTATAGTGAAAACACCTTTAGCCTTGCTCGTGGTTTTTACCCTCTTGAGGTTTTCCACGTAAATCTTTGTCTCTTACAATTGCTTACTATTATTCTCTATTATTCTCTCCTATTATCAACTGTTATTTTTGTTCATATAATGTAGGAAAGAATCAATCTTGGTAGAGTGACCTTACATGTCTAGGAAAATCTTTGGATGAGACTTGGTATTTAAGTAGTCCGTTTGTGACTCACCTCCCTTTTCTAATGGTTATTTTCCTGGTGTATTGTTCATAAAACCATTATTGTTCTATCTTTACGATACTGTTCAAATATTCTGTACAATATCAATTGATTTTACGGTTGTGTTGGCCTGCCGACTGACTACCCCGTAGTCATAAAACCAACATCTATAATTGTATTTCGATAAAATATTATAACAAATTCATTACGTACAATACACGGGTGAAAATATTAGTTAGTATAGTAGATAGTAGATATAGACAAAATATTATTAAAATATCACAAAGGAACAGGTATTATGAGTTGGAATTTTGTTGTTGTTTATCTACTTGATTCCAAATAAATATGAGAGTAATGAAATAAGTGAAGATGTCAGAATACAGAAATATAATTATACAGATATGATGATGGCAATTTAGTTCATCATGGTGGGCGAATGAGTTGGAAGGATTGTTTTCAAGATTATATTTTCATATTGTGCAAAAAAAAAAAAAAAAAAAAAANAAAAAAAAAAAAAAAAAAAAGAATTATTATTGTGTGGACCGTGGTTCAAAACACAATTGTATCAACTATGGTCTAAAATATATAAAGTACATTATTGTAACTTATAAATTATATTATCTTATCCCAAAAATTTTATTATTCTAACACATAAAGTACATTTAAACTATTCTAACATATAAAATACATTAATCTAACTCATAAAATATATTATTTTATCCCATAAATTTTATTATTCTAACACATATAAAATACATTATTGTAACAGATAAAGTATATTATTCTAACTCATAAAATATCTTATTATACTCTAAAATGTTCATTGTTCTAACACGTACGTACGCAAAACAAAAAAAAAATTATCAAAAGGACATCATTTTGGCAATCATTATTGCATGGATCATGGTGCACACAGCTGTGTGGACCAAAAATAAAAAGTACATTATTTTTGTACTGAATATACATTATTTTTGTACACTAGGTACATTATTTTAGGGTACATTATTTTTGTACTGAAGGTACATTATTTGATATATATCCTAAAATAATGTACCTACAGTACAAAAATAATGTATTTTCAGTACAAAAATAATATAGTTTTTATTTTTGGTCCACACAGTTGGGTGGATCATGGTTCATGCAATAATTTGCCTCATTTTGGACCGTGGTCCACAACACACAATAATTTGCCAAAAAATATATTATATTCCCATAAGACTATATATTATAGAAGTCAACTTTGTCAACCCAATCAGCACTAGTACCTACGCGTGAGAATATTTCTACTATTAAAAAATGCTAGCCCGCCAAATATTGGCTTTATTAAGCTGTCAAGTTTGTTGCAACTTGCACGTGTTTGCCATTGTATACTCTTTTTTGAGAATTTTATTAAGTTTGTTAATGACAATATACTATGACTTGTTTTTCAAAAAAAAATATATACTATGACTTAAAAAAAAATACAATATACTATGACTTTAATAGGGTTGTATATTATATTGTACTTTAATTTGTTAAATAATAATAATAATAATAATNATTATTATTATTATTATTATTATTATTATTATTAGATTAGATGGTGGTGGTGGTTGTTCAAGCAAGCAAAAAGTTTAAAAAGAGTTGAATATACTTTGTTCAAGCAAGCAAAAAGTTTAAAAAGAGTTGAATATACTTTTTAACATTTTTTTTATTTAAAACAAAAATTATTGAGAGTTTTGCACAGCAAAAGGCTTTAGAAAATTAGTGTGTGTGTTTGAGTTCAATCAGATATATAATAAATGAGAGAGTACAAGATAGGGAGATTGAATCAGAGCTTTTGTAGTGGTTTGAAAACTCTCTACTCTAATCTACTTTTTTGCTCAACACAAAAAGGTTTCACTAGTAAATTGACACATACACAAGTAACAAAACTAGTTGCAAATTAAATCAAGCCAACTAGATTACTTGTTAAACCCCTGTCGATGGTCCTTTGAACGGCTTTTTACACTAAGTTGCAAATTCTTTACTGCCTCATATTCAATATGAAGGGTCGTCATCCAAGTCACCTTGAGAGAAGATCTCCAAGCTTTGCAAAGAAGGATTAGTGAATGTTTTTGAAACACTACTGCCGGAATGTACATAGATAATATGATTCTTGAAGCTTGGAGAACTTGAATAACTTTTTTGCTCTCAAGTATTTCTCAACAAAATCAAGTTAATCAACTTCTTCCATTGCTTCAGGATGAACCCTATTTATAGAGTCTAAGGAGTCAAAATTCAAACATCCTTGAATTTGCGCCTTCTAAGATGATAGGTGTTCAAAAATTATCATCCCGGTCTTTTCCGCTACACACACAATAATTGACATTTAAGCTTCTCAAAATACCATTTAGGTTAAAGGAGTCTATGTTCTGAACATATCTTGGTGTCAGGATCTATTGAAGGATGTGCCCAACAGTTCTTTTCACAAGGGACAAATATAGATATGTAGATCATACTACCTTCAGTAAATTTTGGATATGCTTTCCTGAGATGATTTGTTGTACCCTAACTAAGATAGTTCAGGTACAAGTGTATTGTTATCAAAAGCCTAATTCCTTACGTGAGTTAACATCATGAAAATATAATTACAATAAGAATCCAAACAAAAACATTTGAGTGGGCTGGATATAATTATAATACAATCATATAATTATAATTTATCAAATAAACGAATATAGTATCACAATTACAATCTTTTTGCACCCGCTACAAATATTTGAGTGGGTCTGTGCTTGCTTAGTTCATCAAGAAACAAAATAATGTTGGGTTAGATATATTTATCCCAACACAACTAGTCTAACTATATAATATAACCTCACTTTTTTGTTCATAAAATTTTACCAAGTTACAAATATTATTTGTGACAAATACCTTGTAATTTGATGGCACTACTGTTACATTCAATAAGGAAGGTTAGATAGGAAGGAAGGTTAGATAGATTAGAGTGCACTCAACAAAAAATTATTTGTTAGAATAAAATTCGGAATATAAAAGAAATGATATCTTTCTCCCTTTTTTAAATATTCTCTTGCACCAAAAGGTTGAATCCCCAACCCAAGAATCCTCACACCTCAGCTTGACAGAGCATTTAGAAATTAAATATGTAAATCATGGGAATTTAGTAACTCAGCAAACATGACTAAATGTCAATGTCCACAAGGGATTTTTTTTTTTTTTATTATTCTCATTTCTTAATGTGATAGGTATGAGAATGAGTGTCCACCATTTTATTATACCAACTCTTATCTAAATAATAAAAGTAAAAGAATAAATATATTTAAAACTATATAATACTGTGTTGGAGACAGTGTGTGCGTTCAGTGTAAGGAGCCCAAGTTTGACCACCAGAGTAAAAGCCATCAAATGAGAAAGTGTGATGTATATTTCCTTAATATATTTTTCTATGATATCATATCATATGATATTCAAGATTGCTACACTTGCTTGTCACAATATATAAATATAAAGACTCTGAATCAAACCCAACATATATTGTTGGGAAGAGAAAGAAACAGAGAAAGAATCTATCTATCAATCTATCTGTGACTGTGATGGAGTCCAACAACACTGCATCAGAGACTATAGGAAAACCCATCAAATGCAAAGGTTGGTTTGATATTTCTCCTAGAAATTTCATTAAAAACCATGCCTTATTATTGTTGCTGTTAAAAATTAGAAGTGTGAACTGAAAAAGAAAGAAATTTTGGTTTGGATGGTATGAAATAAACGTACAGGTGCTGTATGTAGAGGCCCTGGAGAGGCACTTGTGATTGAAGAGATCGAAGTGGATCCTCCCAAGGCTGGGGAGGTTCGTGTTAAGATCCTCTGCACATCCCTCTGTCATACTGATTGCACTTTGTGGAAGTTAGATCTTGTAAGTCTAATTGTTCTTATTAGCAGCTCTTGTTTAAGATTACTTAAGTTGAATTATATTATTTGGTGTATCTGAGTTTTGATCGAGTTATTCATGGTTGATTAATCAGGGGCCAGCTTCATTATTTCCAAGAATTCTGGGCCATGAAGCAGCTGGGTAAGAATGATGAGTATTAACTGTTTATAGCATTCTAAGGATGAAGCGCTTACTATTATAGGCCATCGTAGTTCTTCATCTGTCTCCGCCTAATCATTCACCTCCTAGCATATGTCAAGTCTTTTGCTGGGGCTCAAACTCCCACCATGGCTACTAGGGCTCGACACCCCGCCATGGTCCTTCACCGGGTTCCGCCCAACAATTCTCCCCTGTCATGATTCTTCACCGACCTCTGCCTAACAATTCTTTCTCCCACCACTTGTTGGGGCTTGAACCCTTGACATGACCATTGACCGGCCTCTGTCCAACAATTATCCTTTTCAGCACTTGCCAATAAGGCTCGAACCCTGCTATGGCCCTTCACCCGCCTCTGCCTAACAATTCTCCGCCCCACCTGCCAATCTATTGCTGAGGCTCAAACCCTGCCATGATACTTCACCGATCTCCACCAACAATTCTCCCTCCCAGCATCTGTCGGTCTCTTGTTGGAACTCAAACCCGTGATCTTGTTATGATACCACTTGTAATTAAGGGTCAAGCACTTATCAATATGCCAAAAGTTATAGCTAGTAGCCAATGAAGGCGTAACTTTATACTGCCATAACATTTTCAAGAGTTAGGGTGCTAAATTGACCCTTCACCGACCTCAGCACAATAACCATGATTAAATTCTGAAAAATTCATATATACATATTACATATATCTTTCACTATTATGCCTAACAAATTCAGAGTTGTTTTGGTAGGGTGGTAGAAAGTGTAGGTGAGAATGTTGATGAAGTGAAAGTTGGGGATATGGTAATCCCGGTTTGTAGAAGGAACTGTGGGGAATGCAGGGATTGCAAACTCGGAAGAAACAGTGTTTGTACTAAATTCCCAGTCGAGCATTATGGTGAAATGCCAAGAGATGGAACAAGCCGGTTCAGGGATAAGGATGGAAAAATCATTTACCACCATTTATGGGTGTCAAGTTTTGCTGAATACACCGTTGTTGATATCACTCATATTGTGAAGATAACTCCTGATTTACCCGTTGACAAGGCCTGCTTGCTTAGCTGTTGTATTCCTACAGGTCCGTATATCCTTCTATTTTTCATTTGTAATCGTAACAACGGAATTATCACACTACATAATAATTGGCATTAATTGAACTAATTATTATTTTTTCCTTTTGGTCAAGACTATATAAGCAGAGTATTTAATTCATAGAGGTTTTGGTTTAAAAAATATATATATATAAAATTCATAGAGCTTAAGAGAAGAATTTAAATCAGCCTATTTATTTTGACAATTTTGCCCTTAAACATATTACTATAAATATTTAGTCTCTATCTTTGCATCATTGATTCCTGATAATTTTAAAAAACTATTTATATTTTAATTTGTATATAAATACAAAACATCTCTGACAAATCCCAGTATCCCACTACCTAGAAACAATTTATTTATTATTTTTTAAATTTATATTTTTAATATTGAATTATTATTATTAATAAAAACAAAAAAAAAATTAAAATAATAATAACAATAACAACAACCACAAATACACAATAGTGATAATAATAACTTATTTTATCTAAAATTAAAAATAATTTCAGTATAATTTAATAAATAAAATAATAAATTCATGCCATTTAATGTTACTCACTAATAATAAATAATTAATTTATCAAACACTATCATACAAATTGCTACTATTATTAACTGGTCAAAATAACTAGTATTATTAACTATCAACTAACAACAGATTGACAAATATTCTTGAAAAACTTATTATTATTTTCATCATCAGAAGATAAATTTAAATTTAATTATTAAAAAAACATTAATTATTGATGTCGGTGTATATACAGGTGTAGGAGCAGCGTGGAAAACTGCAAAGATTGAAAAAGGTTCTACGGTTGCAATTTTTGGACTCGGTGCTGTAGGACTTGCGGTAATTTGAGTTTCTTTTTTTTTAAGTGTGATCCAACCCTTCCCAGAACAGAACAGACAGAATACGCAATGTTTATCCCAGAATACAAAAATAGGATCAGATTGTCCAGATTACATCTCCCAGAAGTCGAATAAACATGGAATCCATACCAACAAATGTTCATAAACATCAAGATGCAAAGGATCAAGAACACAAGTTCATAAATCCATCCAAATATCTCACAAACAACCAAAATAGCTAAGCAGCAAAGAGTTTCACAGGATTCCAATACTCTAAATAATATTCATAGATCAAGAGTGTAAAAATAGGTTTTGTGAGACATGATGGTTACCTCTTTGGAGCACACTTCAACCAAGAACCCTCAAAACTCCCTACAAAGCTTCACCTCCCCCTTGATCATCTTTTCCCAAAAGATCCCCAAAAGACAACATAAGAACTTGTATAAAGATTATGAAAACAACATGATGCAAGGTATATTCCTAAAGATAAACACTTACCCAATCCTTATCAATCCTAAAAGAGCAAACTTGATCTTGGATCTTGAAGAAGAAAGTGTAGGATTTACTTAGGGTTCTTTAGAAGTGGAAAGAATAGGATGAAATGTATTTGCAGGAGGATGAAAAGGGAAATAGGGTTGTAAGTACAAGGCTTTTATATTAGTAGGGAAAGATCATTACATATATTATGTATGTATCACTAGGGTAAGACATGAAATTATGGGCCCTTATAAAAAGAAATGGGTCTCACATTATGTATTATACTACTAGTTGTAGGAAATTAATCATTCAAGAATTGAATATATATATATTGGGCCGTTATGCACATATTCTTACTTATAAGAATTGTAAGGATCCAATTTAAATAAATCCCTTACAAGAATTAAATCAAGAAATAATTAATTCCGGGTTCAAGAAATATATATATATATATATATATATATATATATATATATCAACTGGAAAGACTAAGCCCAATTTAATCAAATAAATTACCCGGCAGAAACGATTACCGGCCTCAAGGATTGAACGAATTTACGGGGTGTTACACTTTCACTTACTTTTATGTTGGGCTTTGGCGTTTAGGGAGGCCGTTTGATTAGGTTTTGTACATCGTTTCCACTAGGGGGATCAGCTTAAGGCATTTGCACAATGAGAGGTGAATGAAATTTTGGACTGCATGCTTGAGGCTGTGAAAACTAATTAACTGTCCAACTAGTGACTGATAGGGGTTTCGCTTTGTTTGAATATTCATAGCAGTGTATGGCACATTTTTATCATTCCTTGAAGATATTGTGAAGGATTTCACATCTCCTAGTAGATTGTGTTTTGAATGAATATTTATCATTGAGCATATGTTTGGCATAAATACTTTTGGCATCTAAATGAGAAGGTTTTGAATGTATAATTTGCTCGTGGACGAGCAATCTAAAGTGTGGAAACTTTGATAGACGACAAAAGTACCTATTTTTCTATAACTTATTAAGTTGATTTCTTGCTAAACACAAGTCTTAGAGAGTGTAATTACGTGTTTACATGATATTTTACTAACAAATTGCAAATAAGTTCTGTGCCGAGTGTTTTGAAGAATTCCCACGGGAATGAAGGTTGAAATCAACCGAAAGGGAGGATAAACTATTGAAAGGAAGAATCAATCCACATGGGAGCACACGAAGACCAAACCGGAAACAACAAAAGGAAACAGAAATGAAGAAACCACGCCCACGAGCCTCACACGCGTGTGAGCTGGCGTGGAAATATTCCAGTAACCGTCCACGCCAGTCCACACGCGTGTGGCAGACGTGGGACGGCACCAGAAAATCTGCGCGATGTTTTAGTATTTAAGGGACATTTCAGCTAGGTTTAGAGAGTCTTTTGTCACATTTTCTATTCTACATTTTAGGTTAGGTTTAGAGAGGATTAGGGGAGGAGGAGGAGCTCCTTGGAGAAGAGAACTAGATCTCCATAGCTTTGAATATCTTTTGGGTAACTTCTTTCATTAAAGACTTGTTTTCTCTTTGGCTTTCTCTTACCTTTCCTTTTTCCTTAAAGTTGTTTGCTTTTTATATTGATCTTGTAGATATGCTTTTTTATTTTGATGCTTTGATGTTGCTAAAGCCTATGAGAGGCTAATTCCTAGGATAGGGGCTAGATTGAATGGATGATTGGTGTTAATGATCTAATTTGATGAATGAGTTTGATCTCTTTGGGGAATGTTGAATTTGTGTGTAAGTTTTGTATGATCTTGTTAGATCGAGGGCCCCGATCTCTTCAAGAGTATAGGATCATCTCTTTGGCGAGATATCGCAAAGAGATGTAGCCCTCTACCCACATCTCCCGCTCTCAATCTAAGAAGATGAGATCCGGAGGGAAGTTGTAGACAAAGTGTTCGATAAAATTCCCCAACCGATTGAGGATTGGGAGCTTGAGTGTGACGCCACTCAAGACTATGTTCCAAGCTCCTTCAAGTATAACTCAATAGAAATCAACACTCTACCTTGCGCTTTGCCCCATCCGCCATTATTTCCCTTTGCTTACTTCTTTATTTTATCAACATTTGCCCTCTTAACATTCCCTTTTTACCAATATCCACATGCTCCAACTTAACGTTACTCAAACAAACCAAGGTAGCAAAGCCGTATATTCTCCAATTTGCCATCCGCGAGAGATACGACACTCGGGGAGTTTATGACTCTTCGTTTTAACACCCTCCATATCGCACATCCACCTTCACATTCACTTCCACTACGCTCACAACATCACCTGTGGGCTAAATTTTGCCATATAACGCAGAGTTAACTACAAGGTTCTTGCCTAAACTTTATGTGATTAATAATACTTAATATGTAATTTCAGTAAATTAAAGATGTTGTGGCTACTCTTTAATTGACCAAAATTAAATATAATCCCAATGGCAAGGGTATTTAAAACCTAATCAAACAAATTAAACCAAAACATGATAGACAATCCTTAGGTATACTCCCAGGAAAGTTGGTTGGTGATAAGGCTCCATTAAAAACCAACTCCTTAGACAGAGTAACATCGCAAGGGGACTAGTAGCAATATGGTGGTTTTAGTCAGCAAGGCGTTTTAACCTAGGGCCAGGGAACTAGTATTCCTCCCCAAGAAACTTACCTAAATCATGTGTTCTTATATTTGAAGTAAAATCGTTTGGTTGATCTAAGAATATATATTCACCTAAGGATAAGGCTTTAAATAGGATAAAACTATGAAGAGTTTTATGTACTTTAAGTGCTTTGAAATCCTTTTATAAAGGATGAACGGAATATTAACTGAAAGAATAAGAATATGCATAATATATTCTTAAAAGGCACTAAATTCACCTAAAAGGCACTAAACCATGCTTAATAAGCATACAATTCAGTCCTAAAAAGCTCTAAATTCAATCTTAATGAACATGTTTTCCTAAAGACCTAATTATAACAATGAAATAATTATTGCAATAAAACATATAAGGCATGCATAGATTATGCATATCAATTATTCATACTCCATAAATAAATTGTAACAATTAATACAATTTAACTGAAAATTCAATATTAAAATTAAAATTCAAACAAATTTAAAAAACTTAATAATTTGTTCAAAATTGAATAATAATTTTAATAATGGACTTCAATTAAACATTCAAATTGCAACACTTAATGCAATTTAAACTAAAATTCAATATTAAAATTAAAATGCAAACAAATTTTATAACTTAATAATTTGTTTTAAAATAAATGATTGATAATTTTAATAGCGAATGCAAAATATGATGAAGATTATAATTATAAAGAATGAAATCATCCCAAACCAAACACATGCCCAAATTTTTTTATTATTATAAAGACCCAGGTCTGGCCGAGTTTGCCCCAGACTTGGCCCATTCATCAACAGCCCTCATCATCGTCTTCAACCTCCTCGCCCGAGCAGCAGCCATGGATGGGAGAAGCAACGCCAGACAGCCATGGAAGGGACGACCAGTAGCACAGCAATGGATGGTCGCCGGGAGAACCCAACGCCGCCTCACCCGCCCTGCCTCAACGCAACATCGTCATCTGTCCGTCCGCCCCTGCCGCGTCGCGAAACAACAGGCAACAATGGTCGTCGCCGCGAACCAGCGCCGCCCTCGTTTGTCTGCTTCAACCGCCAGCCGAAGTCTTCTCCTTGCGTCACCGTCAACCCTCCAGCATCGCTGGAAAAACTACAATCCGGCGATTGGAAAGGCCAGGACCGCTGACGAACAAATAACAGGGGAAGGAAAAAAGAATTGCAAGAAAAAAAAAGTTGCGGGAAAAAAAAACTTAGCAAAGAGCCAGAAAAAAAATTCCATTTTTTTTATTTTATAAAACCCAATTGATTTTCTATTGTTTTTCTTAATGCGGAAAAGAAAAATAAATTTCAACAGTCCACAACAATTGCATATAGATATTCACATAATAATATTTAGGCTAAAGTGTCATCCGCACCATGAACCCAAAGCCATTCTTCATGCCGCACCCTGACCTTTCATAATCGTTATTTCCATATCCAAACCATAAAAAAATTTCGCCTAGCAAATTTTACAAGTTTCCATATGCTGATTTGGAAGTGTTTTTTTTATTAACTTGTTTAAATAGATATTAAAATATGACATGGCAGTCATCTCAGCTAGACTTTTCTCTATAGTAATACTAAACGTGAGTCAACAACCTCCAGCCTCTCGCACTTGGTCGATAGCTCCTCGAGGAGGTTTCCGATGGGCGGCACAAGAACGCGGCGGCGTTCATGGCTGAGGCTTGGAAGTCCAAGTAGAGTTGGATAACATGATGATCATTGGCAGCACAACCGTTGTTAGGTTTTTCCCTGGCGGAGTCCCCGACGCGGTGCAGAAGCTCTCCGCGAGTCATGGAGACGCTATGCCTCGACCTTCGGGTGTGCTCCCAACATACACACTACTCTGAAGTCCAGCCTTCTCAGATTTGGCATGGAGTGATTTCCTATAATCTGCTGCTGGAAACATCCATGTTGCAGAAATAACAGTTGCAAAGGAATATTCATCCGGATTGCATATAGACCTTCGTAAAAATTGGACAAACACTCTCACTGCCTTCTCTCCATCTCCATTCTCTGCATATCCTACTATCATTGAGTTCTATGACACCAAGTCTGGATTCTCAATCATTTCAAATACATCCAATGCTATTATGGTGTCACCACAAGTACAGTACATATCAAGAAGAGCATTATGAAGAGGCAAATCAATATACGCCCCGGATTAAATTACCTGGCCATGAAGAAGTTGACCGGTATGATAATCTCTCAACCTGCTACATGCATTTAATAACATTGAGAAGGTAAATTTTGTAGGACAAACTTCAGTCCTCAACGTGGTTCGAAAAAGTTTATGACTTTCTCTCATCTCACCATTTTCTATGTGTCCAAAAATTAAAGAATCCCAGGCCACTGAATCTGCGTGAACCATGCAGTGAAAAACTTTGTATATAGAGTCCAAATCCCCATAGTTCGAATACGTCCCTAGTAGAGAAGTCTGAATGTGGATATTGTCCAAGAAACCCAACTTCAAACACTGGGCATGTATCGCAAAACCCAAAGTTCGATTCTTTATAGTAAATGATGCTTGTAAGAGGCTCGTGAAGGTCAACCCATTTGGATGAGAGAAAGAAGCACTTTGTACTAGTTCACGAAGCTTGCCATGGTGCATGGTGCTGGTATAAGGTGGCGATCCTGCTTAGAGCGGAGGGTCACAAAGTAAGCGCCCTCGGCCTCGAGGATTTATCCCAAACTCGCAGAACAAGTGAGTTCCATGGCGGAATACAATGATCCTAAGTGTAATGGTATAGATGCAAGCATGTTGTTTTGGCCATCTGATCTCATGGTCACGGAAGCTCTGAATGATCCTAAGTGTAATGGTAAGACGTACTAACCACTACAAATTGCAGGCTATTCCACAAAAATTTGCTAACAATCTAAAAGAGAAGCTAGGAGATTCCGTTTCCCTTAAAGGTCCGTGTGGTGCCATATGGAAACGCACACAAAACGCCATTACAGACACCAAAAACCAACACAGAAACACTTCGCTGAATTCTCAAGACACAATCACCCACGACCTCGCAAAATTCTTAGACAATCTCCCCACTTCCTCCCTGCTAAACCTCCTCACCGCCGCCCGTTTCTCCCCTTTATCCGACCACCACCACCTCCACCCCTCCCCTCCCACCGCCGCGCCTTCAACCTCAAGCACACAAAAAATGCCATTATCAGACACCAAAACCAACACAGAAACACTCACAACCAAAAAACGCCATTATTAGACACCACAACCAACAGAATCCTAGTAAGGCCCACCAGCAGCCGAGACCCAAGACTGATCTGAGTTTGAATCGAAGAAGCGGAAGCTCCCGTCGGTGGTCCTCTCACTACTCGCCGCCAAGGACGGCGTGCGTCGACACCGGCGACGGTGGCGTCGACACCAGCGATGGCGACGTCGACGGTAGTGGGGATTCCCAGCCCCACCACCACCCCCATTTCCTTCCATGTCAACGCCGACAGCCTCCACAGTCGGCGTTCCACACCAAACGTCGTCGTTCACCGCTGAAAAGAAAGAAATACACCCAATTCCTTTTTTGTTTTTGTTTTTTTAAACAGAAAATGCTTACATGGACAACATATCTCATTTTTAATTAAAATCAATAAGGCCACGTTAGATTATACCAGTGCCATGTCATTAGGGTAACAGGGAAACTTGTAAAATTTGCTAGGCGAAAATTCTTTTATGGTTTGTGCATCAAAATAGAACTTATGAAAGGTCAATGTGCGACATGAAGAATGACTTTGGGTTCATGGTGCGGGATGGAACTTTAGCTTATTATATAACATATGCAATCAAAACACTTATGTAACACCCCGGTTCTCAAGACCTACACTTATCACGAAATCCGTAATAAACGCTGCGGAAGCTTATACATCATATCAACAGAAAACCGGGTGCTACCGCCACACTTAGAGTGAATTCTATCACCTCTTTGATAAAACTTCCACTCTTAGTGCACAGGCTAAAAGAAATTTCACTCAACATCAACACCCCAAACATCAAAATATAATATTTTAGGTATATATATATATATATAT
>NC_044920.1:15629153-15651513 GCF_003576645.1 Ipomoea triloba | reverse complement strand
TTCAGCTTGGCGCAGTCCGAAAGATTGAGCCGGTAAAAATAGTTCCCGAACTCTTTTCCACTTGAAATTTTTATGGTAGGATCCCAACTTATAGTACTTGATGTCCATAAAAAGTTTTGGTCATTTTGGTTCGCGAATAAACACAGAAAATTCCATGTTTGCCCTTGGCAGTGTTCTGTCCGGAAATTTTGTCTCTCTGGACCAGTTTTGGAGAAAAATTCGAAAACCATACTTCCACTACTCCGATCATTATGAAATTTTATATGCGGGTTCTACACTTATAGAACTACATGTCTAAAAAAAATAGGATCAAAATACCTTACCAATTTTTCTCAATAAATCTCGGAAGTTACTGCCAGAATCTACCCTGATTTCCTTTCACTATTTTCACAAGTATAAGCCTATATGGACATAAATACAACATATACAAGCATATCCAAGCTATGAACATGTATACAAAATATTCCCAAAGCTCCAAAACACCATATTTCAACCAAATAATCAATTATCTAATTTCAAGTGACTAAACCAACTTAAGGGAATTCCTTACCTCAATTAGCTACTAAAATTCTTAGAAAGAGTCTTTGAGTGATTTCCCCCAAATTCTTCTTGAAATCCTAAGATCACAATCAACACGATAACAAGAGATTTCAAGAAATTACTCTCAAATTCATGCTCTAGGAAGGAAAATAGAACTATTTACCGAATAAAAACGAAGATTTACCGAATAAAATTGAGACTTGAGAAGGATTTTGGCTATGGAATTTGAAGCTTCAAGGAGGAAGAAGATGAAGAATCCCTCTCTCCCTTTCTCTCTCTCATTTCGGCAAAACACAAGGGAAATGGAATAAATTGGCTTTTATATTTTGATCACACTTGATGGCTTATGGGATAAGATTAAGAAAAAAAAATTAAAATAATAAAATATCTCCACAACTTATCAGTTGGGGTCCAAACAGATAAAGTTTCGGTGGAAAATAATCCAGATAGAATAATTTCCGAAACTAAAAATTTATTCCAGACTAACCCTCAAAATTGGGCTAGGTTCGGTACACCGCGAAATTTAGCGATGTACGATCAAAATAAATTTTCGCTGCTATGGGCTAATCTAATTAAATAGGAAATTCAAGAATAATAGTATGGTGTCTAGAAATCCATTTCCTAGGACAAACAAGTCCAAATACTAGTTCCTAAAAATTTTACGGTTCGTGACCGGGACGTACGATCGCAGCTTAATAATAACTATATTTCCTTATAAAAATCCTTTTGACGCATCGGTCACTCATCTCAGGAATGTCATAGCTTAAAGACATATTTCTCGAACCTTAATCTTATTCGAAAAGACGAGAGGTTACAACTTATGGCTAGACAAAGATAAATCAGGCTCTTGATACAAACTATAAGCTTATAAATCACGTAATAACATAAACGCGTGATATACGGATCTATTGAAATACTAACCTCCAGCCATAGCTTCCGATTGATGAAGGTTGTGTAGTCACGGGACTGCTGCAACAGAGTAACAATATAGTTTCTCTCACTTTCTCAACCCTCTCTTGATAGTGTAGAGGAATGAATGTTCAAGCAGTGAGAGGACCAAAGGGCTCTATTTATACTATCCATATGTCATCAATAGGGTAGTAATGTATTCCTTCCCTAATTACACTTCCAATTACCATTAAGTATTTACCTTAATTAACAGAAGCTTGTATGGAAGTAATGCACCAAATAATATATTACCTTAATTATTATAATTTACTAGCTATATTATAATAATGTAATAGTGGTAAGTGTTACAGGGTATTTATAGTTGGCCAAAACTGAAAATATACTGCAAATCTTATTTGCGCCCGGGCAGGATTCTCGACGCGTCGAACCCACCTCTCGACGCGTTGAGAGTATGCAGTGAGGGCTTCTGGTCCATTTTCGGCACTTTCGCCGCATCGAACTCCACATTCGACGCGGCGAACTTCTGCGGCAGACAACAAAGATCCGAAATTTCTTCTCTCTCTTTTTGCTTTTGCTCCACTTGGTTTCCACTGTTTTTGTCTTTTGTGTACCATGAATTCCGCCACTTTCATCACTCCCATCACATTTTGTCTTCATTTCTTTATCCACTTTCTCATTTTTGTCTTCCACCACATTTTCTCATCTTTTATTTCATTTGTCATTTTGTTCACAATGCATCATCCATCATCCTACGCCACATTAGCCTATTCATCATAAAATGTAGCTTAATTAACACTAAATATAAGACAACAAGTCCAAACACTAATATTATGCTCACTTGTGTATTTTTCATCAACTTTGGTCAAATATAAGCATAATATTATTATTTAGTGGTAGAAAGGAATTTAAATATGGGGTAAAAATATGATCAAATATGCACTTATCACACAATATCACATAGAACCTCATCATATTACTTGCCAATACAAAAAAGAATAAAAGCTTGTTTAGTCACTCTCACATCCCCTGAATCAATAATAATATGTGGTTGGAGGTGATCGATAAGAGGTAATTTAAGGTAGTCCACCATGGCTGTAGTAGACAAATTCATACAACGATCGGAGTTGATAATGATAAGGAATCCCTTTCCACGAATGTTTCCCCTAGTATAGAGTGGCGGTTGCACTTGCTGAGGGTGTTGCTCCAAATTAGTTATACGAGTGCTTAACCCTTCCATGGCAAAGGCTAGAACATCTATTTTTTCTCTAACATCATAGGTGGGTTTGGAACCTATTCAACCATCTATACAATAATAGGAATGATGTGTTTTTATTTTGTTTTTCTTTTATAAATCCTGGGAAACCTAGGGAACCAAATTTGTAATGATTTTGAGATAAACCTAGGCTCTGATACCAAATTGGTATGAATCTAGTCCTAGGTTCAAATAAATATGGAGTATTGTCCCAAGGAAGCTCTCAACGCAAGGATAGAGATGGATCGAAATACCTTAGACCTCACGAGAAACCCTTTGTCCCGAATCGTCAAAGACTTAGAAGAATCCCACTATAGTTTCAAGTACCTCGATGATGCAATCTTCAATTAACTAGAGTCAGATCTAGTTTCCTTCGATTCAAAGAACGAGTCCACGAACCTAAATGTAATGTTGAATAAAGGAAGATTGATTCGAGTCCACGAATCAATTTGCTAGTCAAGTCCACGACAAGCCACTAATTGAGTCCACAATTAGCCATAATGTTTCTTACACAAGTGTAAAGAAAAACTTAAGAATTTTATTGAATGAAAGCCTATCCAAAACTACAATGGATGTTCCCTATTTATAGGTGTAGGTAACAACATTATAACCCTAAATACAATGAGAAAATGAGTCCTAAACCAAATCTAGAAAGCAAGTAAATATAGTCCTATTTAGAAAGGGATTTAATGAATCCTTTCTAAATACAAACTAGTGTTTTATCTTTCATGCCAAACAATTTAAAAAAAAAAACTAATATGGCTGATCTGGGTCTAATTTAATTCACAAAATCAGCACTTAAACAATTATAAAAAGCCTTGAGTTCTTCTTCATCTTTTGCAATTGGGCTTGACTTGGATTTCACCCATCTTTGAACATAACCAATGAAGAGTTGCCTTAATTGTTTGAACTTGTGCATTGTGATTGGCCCAATTGATACACTTAATGGATCTTTGGTATGTTGGGTCGCATCATCCTCCCCTTCTTGAAAATGATTCGACCTCGAATCTTATAAACATTGACTTCGATCCGTGGTATCACTTCAAATGGGCCACTATAATTCTTTGCTCTATCAAATGGAATTATTCTTGTGCATTCTTGTTTATTCCACCAATGATGCTTTAAGGATGTAGTGATGGGCCTTCTGATGAGCACACTATGGACCCTTATTGGATTCCATGTGTCCTGGTTCCTATTATTCTCCCCGTCTTGAAAATGATTCGTCCTCGAATCCAAATCTTCAATGAAAGAGAAATAAGCAAGCTCAGTTTGTGCTTTATCACGCTCATGCAACTTCCTCTTGGGATGCTTGACATGAGTTTCTCATATTAACTTTATCCTTCTTTTCTCTTTCTTACTATCCTTTTTGGTTACCAAGAGAGGTTGCACTTTGACACCTTGGGCTGGTCCTTTCAATTGTATCACTGATTGTGGTTCCTTCATTTGGCTACAAACTGAATTAGAGGATTGGAGTGGCGACTCCAATTCCAAACGTTGAGGCTCCTCTTTGATCTTTTTGATTTCTTATTTCTTCAAGGCTGGTTTGAGAGCTTGCTTCAAACTCACGTGAATTTCTTCTACTTGTTTTGGAAGGAGAGGCTTAAGCATATGTATAAATCCATTGTAGGTGACATTGCATGTGTAGTTTAGTGCAGTATAGTAAAAATGTCTATCATGTTGCCATGACCTTCCAAGCAAAACATGTGATGTGCACATTGGCACAATATCACATAGAACTTCATCATAATACTTGCCATTACAAAAAGGAATAAAAACTTGTTTAGTCACTCTCACATCCACTATATCAATAAGAATATATGGTTGGGGGTGATCGATAAGGGGTAATTTAAGGTAGTCAACCATGGCTGCACTAGCCAAATTCATACAACGATCTGAGTTGATAATGATAAGGCATTCCTTTCCACGAATGTTTCCCCTAGTATAGAGTGGCGGTTGCACTTGCTGAGTGTGTTGCTCCAGATTAGTTATACGAGTGCTTAACCCTTACATGGCAAAGGCTAGAACATCTATTTTTTGCTCTAACATCAGAGGTGAGTTTGGAACCAGTTCAACCATCTATACAATAATAGGAATGATGTGTTTTTATTATTCTTTTTTTTATAAAACCTGGGAAACCTAGGGAACCAAATTTTTAATGATTTTGAGATAAACCTAGGCTCTGATACCAAATTGATATGAACCTAGTCCAAGGTTCAAATAAAGATGGATTATTGTCCCAAGGAAGCTCTCAAGGCAAGGATAGAGATGGATCGAAATACCTTAGACCTCGATGCCAAACAATTTAAAATAATGATGACAAAAAATAATAGGGCTGATTTGGGCTTAATATAATTCCCAAAATTAGCACTTAAACAATTATAAAAAGCCTTGAGTTCTTCTTCTTCTTTTGCAATTGGGCTTGACTTGGATTTCCGCATCTTTGATTTTAACAAGGAAGAGTTGCCTTAATTGTTTGGACTTGGGCCTTGTGATTAGCCCAATTGATACGCTTAATGGATCTTCAGTCGGTGCGGAATACACCACTATGTATACAAATATACACCACTCAATTTTAGAAAATGCTCCACAATGAAAATACACAAAAATACCAAAAAACACACCATACACCCAATATAATGCACCATAACTCGCCTAACTCTAATGGTGCATTTCCTAACACTATGTGATGTATATTTACATACCTAGTGGTGTGTTTTTTGTGATACGTACCTAATGGTGCATATTTGTGCATTTTCTAACATTGAGTGGTGTATATTTGTATACATAGTGGTGCGGGCGCACTGACAGCACGTTAAGGCACGGCCACACCTGATTATTACTCTCTCTCTCTCTCCCCCTCTCTCTCATATATATATATATATATATATATGCAAACACCCTTAAAATAAAAAGTGTGGATAAATTAGCACCATTGGATCATAGCAGGTGGACGGATTAGATGATTAGAGAGAAAGGAATTAAAGAAGGAGCGTATATTTTAAAAAGGACAATTATGGGAATACAACCAAAGCTTAATTATGGATTCTTTTTGTTTCAATGATTTCTTGCCATAATTGAAGAAGTGTAATTACAGTAGGATTTGACTATGCACATTTGATCTTACATTGCTAGCAGAGACGTCATTCGCGCATTGCGGTCGGGCAAGAAGAAAATGAAGCCAATTCTGCGTATATGGATGCCTGAACCAGGTAATGTATTCGACTGATAATTTTGACATTTAGTTTACTGCATGAATGAATTTGTAGATATTTAGTTTACTGCATGCGTATTGGTAATTTAGATGGTGGGGGGAAACTTTGGTCTTGGATAGTGTATGCATCATGAGTTTCTAAATAAGATGAGTTTTTTGGTCTGGTAGAGAGGGACAGTAGAAGGTTTACTGGAGAACATAGATTGTTAATTATAATAATATCTGTACACACTTAAATTCCCATTCGTGCACGAATGTGCGCATATGGTGTTGTGCGTGCACAACTGCGTAAAATTGTGTGCACATGTGATTTTCCAGTCTTTCTATTTTTTATTGTCATTATAGGAATGGGAGGAGCGTGGACTGACATCCTTCCATTAAATGTTTTCATTACAGGTGAGGAGCAATCTGGCAAAGGAGTACAGGAATGTGTTATGGATATATCCCCAAGTGGAGAAAAATTCTAGTGCCCTACAAGTGATAAAAATAACACCATATGTTGGGCAACGATTTGAAACTATAGAACAAGGAATTGAATTCTACTGGGCATATGCTACTATTGTTGGCAATGATATCAGAAACAACACAACGAGGAAAACTAGAAACGAAGAAATGGGGATTAAGTACATGGTATGCTCAAGCGAAGGTTTTAAGCCAAGTACAAAGGAGAATAACACCCACAACGATATAGGGAGCAACACACAGGCCACGAGAAGAGACCACGAGTAGTAGTCGATTAGTATAATCATGTTTTCATTATTCAGAAACCATATCTTTTTAATACGTTGCATGAGACCAAAACTATTTCATTTTTACCTTGTTGAGATGTTTGAAAATTTAATACATTATGATCAGCTGGACTGTGTGCATTTAGTAATTAAACAAAGGAAATAGAATTAATGGTAAATACTAGATTGAAGACATGTATGGCGACATATACAGATTGGAACTAAAAGTAGAGATACATGTAGTTGACCATGGACTGGTGCACAAGTGCAGCACTCCGGTGCACAAAGGGATAGAGAAATAGGTTTTAGAATGTGTGGGTTTAATTGTGTGCATGCGTGGGTATCAATGTGTGCATACATGGGTTTAAGTTTGTGCACGCATTACTTTCTAAATGGTAATTCAGTTATAGCTAAACTAGTACACATATTGTGAGTTCCGAAGGGCACAGGAACACACAAATGTGTGCACACATGTGCACAGTAACATTCACGTATGTACACGCCGCATAGAATTTCCCTATTAACATAGAATAGCAAAGTCGTGTAGGTAAAGTGATCAAAAGTGAACATTTATGAGCTGTCAAATGTGTTAAACAAAAACTTCTAAAGTAACCAAAAAAAGCAGTTAAAAGGCCCATTGTTGAGGGAAAAGAAAACCATAATACGCACTGCATAGCAAATAAAATACCCCTAGGGGAATATAGTCACAAAGGTAAGTCTATACAACGTGTCAAAAACCACAAAAATTCTTGAAAAACCCATAGCGGGAAAGACAATCATTCACTCGAAACTCCAACAACGAGCCAAACCCAATATCACAAATGTCATCCCTCTGCTGGGCTGTATGGTCCTTAAAAGCACCTCAACAAATGCAACAGCTGGCGACCTAGTCTTCATTCTTGGAAACGTTGCATCCTCTTCATCAGTAAGCTCATAATCAGGGACATCCACAGCAGGTCTTCTCGTAGCGTATCAAGGAAGGCCACCGGTGGAAAAACAAAGTCATCATCACTAACACAACTCTAGGAGGCAATAGGTTCATGTTGTTCAACTCGAGACCTCTTATCTACAACAACTACATAACACAAAGAAATCACATACATCCCCCCAATACTAAAATGATCAAGAGACAAAGACGTAATGATACATTAACAAACTAGCATGGCTAGACTCGAACAAACTCACGCGCATACCTATGAGATACACTAGTTACACTGTGTACACACCCCACCACACTTAGCACCCAAACTGTCTACGCCAAGCACACATGACTCCTCCGTGCACACTCCTCACCACATCAAAGCACACACTCATATGATAAATCCGTGTTCAATGCACAAAAAGCAATACAAAACTTGAATACAACTACTCATACAAGCAAACACTTTGCAAAGAATCCGCCAAGGCCAAACATACAACAAACTATAATATGCACACCAACCATAATCGAAACACACCTACTATACCAACTCCAAAATCAACAACATATATAAACGAAGCACTGCCAGAAATACCAAAACAACTAAAAAATAACAAACAAAAAACATGGACACACACCTCCCACCAAAGAAACATTGTAACACACAGTTACATAGGCCAATGCACACAGTAACTACAAATTGAAAAAACTAATCTACTTTCACACACACACACGCAAAATCCAAACCAAACAGACACACAACAGCAAGTATGATTGCACACACTCACCATGTTTTAGCCCATTTGCATCCTTTGCTTGTTTAATTTGATAATTTATGACTATGTTTTCTTCTAGTTAATCATTTGGAAAAATGTCATGAAATATGGAAAATACCATCTACTATATTTGTAATACACGTTTCATTGCAATAGTTCAAAATTATTAGATAATTGAAAGAGGTTTATCTTTGGGGATAGTAGCTATTAAATGGAAACTGATTGGCATGTTTCCAATACAATAGATTCATATTTTGGCAAATGAATAATGGAATTTTGGAGTTTGTTGTTTTTTTTTTTTTTTTTTTTTGCTCAGGGCTCTTGCGTGAGTTCACTTCGACCATTCGTAGGTTCGGTCAAAGGTCAGCTCTCCCGTCAGGTAGCTAGCGAGATCGGATCTCGTGCCGGCCCTAAGGGACTAGAGTGTGGTGTTTTCGTAGTAAAGCGTTAAGCTTTACCCAGAAAACACCCTCCGAGGTCAACTCTCCCGTCAGGTAGCTAGCGAGATCAGATCTCGTGCTGGCCTTAAGGGATTAGAGTGTGGTGTTTTTTGAATCCAAGCCCTTGGCTGGGCTTAGAAAAACACTCTCCCGTTCGGTAGCTAGCGAGATCGGATCTCATGCCGGCCCTAAGGGATTAGAGCTTAGATTTTTTATTATTATTTTGTTTTTTGTTTTTTAACCAAATTGATCAGGGCAGACCATGACCAACTACTGAGTCCTTTTGCTTATGGAGGTGAACGCACAAGTGAAGGAGGCAGATGTACAAGTGGAGGTCATAGATGCATTTGAGGAGACGGATGCACCAGTAGAGGATGCGAGTACACAAGTGCAAGAGGCGGATGCACAAGTGGAGGAAGCAAAAGCACTTGAGGAGTAGCGCCACTTGATGAGGTGACGCTGCTTGAGGTGGTGACTCTGCTCGAGCAGGTGACGCTGCTCGAGGTGGTGACGCTGTTCGAGGTGGTGATGTTGTTCGAGGTGGTGATGTTGTTCGAGGTGGTGGCACTGCTCGTGGAGGTGACGCCACTTGAGGAGGTGATACCACTTGATGAGGTGACGCTGCTTGAGGAGCAGCGCCACTTGATGATGTGACACCAGCTTGGTGAGGTGACGCTGCGTGAGGAGCAGCGCCACTTGATGAGGTGACACCAGTTTGATGAGGTGACACCCGCTTGATGAGGTGACGCACCAGCTTGATGAGGTGACACCCGCTTGATGAGGTGACACCCGCTTGATGAGGTGACGCACTAGCTTGATGAGGTGACACCCGCTTGATGAGGTGACACCAGTTTGATGAGGTGACACCCGCTTGATGAGGTGACGCACCAGCTTGATGAGGTGACACCTGCTTGAAGAGCAGCGTCACTTGATGAGAGGACGCTGCTTGAGGGGCAGCGCTACTTGATGAGGTGACGTTGCGTGAGGAGCAGCGCCACTTGATGAGGTGACGTTGCGTGAGGAGCAGCGCCACTTGATGAGGTGACGTTGCGTGAGGAGCAGCGCCACTTGATGAGGTGACGCCCGCTTGAAGAGCAGCGTCACTTGATGAGATGACGCTGCTTGAGGAGCAGCGCTACTTGATGAGGTGACACCCGCTTGATCTTGATGAGGTGACGCCCGCTTGATGAGGTGACACTAGCTTGATGAGGTGACACCCGCTTGATGAGGTGACACCCGCTTGAAGAGCAGCGTCACTTGATGAGATGACGCTGCTTGAGGAGCAGCGCTACTTGATGAGGTGACGCTGCTTGAGGAGCAGCGCCACTTGATGAGGTGACACCCACTTGATGAGGTGACGTTGCGTGAGGAGCAGCGCCACTTGATGAGGTGGCCGACTTCAAACCAAGTGTTGGTCAAGGTCGGGCCTCGACCAAGTGTTGGCCGAGGGCTGACCTCGGCCAATTATATTATTATTATTGTTTTTTTTTGTTTTTTTTTTGTTTTTTTTTTTAATTTTTGACGAGGACTGACCTCGGCCAAACTTAACCGAAAACTTGGCCGAGGACTGATATTTTTTTTTTAGCGCAAGATTGGCCGAGGACTGNTGAGGTGACGTTGCGTGAGGAGCAGCGCCACTTGATGAGGTGGCCGACTTCAAACCAAGTGTTGGTCAAGGTCGGGCCTCGACCAAGTGTTGGCCGAGGGCTGACCTCGGCCAATTATATTATTATTATTGTTTTTTTTTGTTTTTTTTTTGCCAATTATATTATTATTATTGTTTTTTTTTGTTTTTTTTTTTAATTTTTGACGAGGACTGACCTCGGCCAAACTTAACCGAAAACTTGGCCGAGGACTGATATTTTTTTTTTAGCGCAAGATTGGCCGAGGACTGACCTCGGCCAAGTCGGAGTGTTTTTTGACGGGCCATCAGCGAATTACATGTTTTTTGCGTTGCGCGGACTTTTCATCTAGCTCACTGTTTCTTGCTTCCTCGCCTAGGTCGCACCTCCTCTTCTTGGTGTTGGNACCGAAAACTTGGCCGAGGACTGATATTTTTTTTTTAGCGCAAGATTGGCCGAGGACTGACCTCGGCCAAGTCGGAGTGTTTTTTGACGGGCCATCAGCGAATTACATGTTTTTTGCGTTGCGCGGACTTTTCATCTAGCTCACTGTTTCTTGCTTCCTCGCCTAGGTCGCACCTCCTCTTCTTGGTGTTGGAAGCTAAAGGCTCAGGATCTTCTTCCTTTCGCCACACATTGTCAAGTAGGCTTTGTTGATGCTGGTACTGTCCCGGATACTCAACGAATTGGGTAAAATATCCTCTCTGCACCAGTTCCTCTATTTGTCCTTTTAAAGTATGACACTNCCATCAGCGAATTACATGTTTTTTGCGTTGCGCGGACTTTTCATCTAGCTCACTGTTTCTTGCTTCCTCGCCTAGGTCGCACCTCCTCTTCTTGGTGTTGGAAGCTAAAGGCTCAGGATCTTCTTCCTTTCGCCACACATTGTCAAGTAGGCTTTGTTGATGCTGGTACTGTCCCGGATACTCAACGAATTGGGTAAAATATCCTCTCTGCACCAGTTCCTCTATTTGTCCTTTTAAAGTATGACACTCGTTAGTATCATGTCCAACCTGCCGGTGGAACCGACAGTACTTAGTTTGGTCCTCGCCCGTAGAAACTGTCATACACTCTGAGGGAAAATGCACCATTCCCATTTCCTCAGCGTGACTTAGAATCAAGCTAATCGGGTGAGTAAGCGGTGTTAAGTGTCGCGGTGAGGCGAGACGAGGTCGCTCATCTCTTCCCTTCGTTGAGGGTGGTTGGTTTGGTCGTGGTGCCTGGCTGGGCGGACCAACTTTATCAGGTCGCCCACTCTTTCGTCCTTCCTCATCATCCTTTTTTCTCCTGTCAGCCTCCTCTGCGTCTGCGTACCGGTTGGCCGTTCTCATGAGTTCCTCATAAGAGCGTGGGTGGTGGGTGTTCAGTTGTTTGTGGAAATCGCCTGACCTCAGTGCTTGGATGAAGGTGAGAATTGCTGCCTTCGAGTCGAAGTCATATACGCTGTTGACTTCTTTTTTCCATTTGCTTAAGAAGTCTCGCAGGCTTTCCCCCTTATCCTGCTTTACCCCACCGAGATGTGAGAATGGTTTCTTATGTTGTATACTTCCTGAGAAATAGGACAAGAAACTCTTGGATAGCTCTGCAAAAGTTTGAATTGATCCGTCCGGGATTGTGTTAAACCAATCCTGAGCCGTTCCGTCCAAAGTGGACAAGAATGCTCTGCACATGATGGCATCGCTTGCCCCAATCATGACCATGGCTGCCTTGTATCTTGTCATATGGGTACATGGATCCGAAGTGCCATTGTAGGCCTTGATGGTGGGTAGTCGAAAGTCTTTTGGAAGAGGAACTTCCATTATGTCAGGAGAGAATGGAGCAGCCATTCTTACTTCAGGTTCTGGTGAGTGTTCTCTTGCGTCTACTTTCTTTTCCAAATCATCTATCTGCCTTTGGAGTCTTTCCACCAGGCCTTCTTGTGGTGTTTGGTGTCTAGTGGAGTGACGCGGAGCCAATCCACCAGATTTGCCCATCATTTCTCCGGATGGTCGTTTGGTTATTGCCTTTCCTGCTTGGGCACGGGGACCTCTATTGGAGGATCCTTGCACCNATCAGCGAATTACATGTTTTTTGCGTTGCGCGGACTTTTCATCTAGCTCACTGTTTCTTGCTTCCTCGCCTAGGTCGCACCTCCTCTTCTTGGTGTTGGAAGCTAAAGGCTCAGGATCTTCTTCCTTTCGCCACACATTGTCAAGTAGGCTTTGTTGATGCTGGTACTGTCCCGGATACTCAACGAATTGGGTAAAATATCCTCTCTGCACCAGTTCCTCTATTTGTCCTTTTAAAGTATGACACTCGTTAGTATCATGTCCAACCTGCCGGTGGAACCGACAGTACTTAGTTTGGTCCTCGCCCGTAGAAACTGTCATACACTCTGAGGGAAAATGCACCATTCCCATTTCCTCAGCGTGACTTAGAATCAAGCTAATCGGGTGAGTAAGCGGTGTTAAGTGTCGCGGTGAGGCGAGACGAGGTCGCTCATCTCTTCCCTTCGTTGAGGGTGGTTGGTTTGGTCGTGGTGCCTGGCTGGGCGGACCAACTTTATCAGGTCGCCCACTCTTTCGTCCTTCCTCATCATCCTTTTTTCTCCTGTCAGCCTCCTCTGCGTCTGCGTACCGGTTGGCCGTTCTCATGAGTTCCTCATAAGAGCGTGGGTGGTGGGTGTTCAGTTGTTTGTGGAAATCGCCTGACCTCAGTGCTTGGATGAAGGTGAGAATTGCTGCCTTCGAGTCGAAGTCATATACGCTGTTGACTTCTTTTTTCCATTTGCTTAAGAAGTCTCGCAGGCTTTCCCCCTTATCCTGCTTTACCCCACCGAGATGTGAGAATGGTTTCTTATGTTGTATACTTCCTGAGAAATAGGACAAGAAACTCTTGGATAGCTCTGCAAAAGTTTGAATTGATCCGTCCGGGATTGTGTTAAACCAATCCTGAGCCGTTCCGTCCAAAGTGGACAAGAATGCTCTGCACATGATGGCATCGCTTGCCCCAATCATGACCATGGCTGCCTTGTATCTTGTCATATGGGTACATGGATCCGAAGTGCCATTGTAGGCCTTGATGGTGGGTAGTCGAAAGTCTTTTGGAAGAGGAACTTCCATTATGTCAGGAGAGAATGGAGCAGCCATTCTTACTTCAGGTTCTGGTGAGTGTTCTCTTGCGTCTACTTTCTTTTCCAAATCATCTATCTGCCTTTGGAGTCTTTCCACCAGGCCTTCTTGTGGTGTTTGGTGTCTAGTGGAGTGACGCGGAGCCAATCCACCAGATTTGCCCATCATTTCTCCGGATGGTCGTTTGGTTATTGCCTTTCCTGCTTGGGCACGGGGACCTCTATTGGAGGATCCTTGCACCCCCAGCCGATCTCGAATAGATCTAGAAGCCGCCGGTCGTTCTCGAACAGATCTGGAAACTGGTTGAGTTCCACCTTCCTGTCGTTGAGTTCTGTTTTGCCTTGGAGATTGCACTTCTTCCTCTAGAGGGGGTGGTGGCGGTAAGATCTGGCCTTGCATTCCTGCGACTAGTTGGGCCACCGTCGCCGCCGCCTGTTGGATGACCTGCGCTGCTGCCTGAAGGTCCACCACCTGGGCGGGAGCAGCAGTTGCTGGGAGGGGAGTACGGCCACCACCATGGTTGTTGTTGAGTTGGCTAGTGCGGCCACCACCATGGTTGTTTTTGAGTTGGGTAAGGAGGTCACCTTCTCTGCGGTTATTGTTGTTGAGTTGGCTGCGAAGGTCACCTCCACGGTTACTGTTGAGCTGCTCACGAAGATCACCCGAGGGGAGACCCTTGTTCACCTGACTAGGTGTATGCGAGCTGCTGGATCCAGATGCCATTGATAGTGATGAGATCAACCGAGTGGTTTTTTGATTTTGTGATTTTAGCCTGAGATCTGATCTCGGCTCTCAATGAAAGTACCAATGACGGTAATAATGTGTTTATCGGTATATTATTTGAGTAATGTTTGAATACAATATTGAGCGTAGTGCTCAGTGTACAAGAAAGTTCAGTATGTGTTGTTCAGTAAGAAGTGTCGTCAGAAGTCCCCCTTCACTATGTGGTTGTGAGTCTTTTTATTCCCTTCAGCTCAGTAACGGAGCATTGATGAGGAGTTGAACGTTGGACATCAGTACCTGAGGTGTTGAATGCTGAGGAGCTGAACGTTGGCCATCAATGCTGAGGAGTTGGACCGTTGCACATTGATGCTGAGGAATGAGGTGTCTTGGGTAGTTTGAACGGCAACTGTCTTGGTCAACGGTTCCGGGTCGGGTACCCAATTACCTTGTCAGTGCTTAAACCAAGTAGCATTGCACATAGTTACATAGGCCAATGCACACAGAAACTATAAATGGACAAAACTGATCTACTTTCACACAAACAAAAAAAAAACAAGGAAACCAATCAGACACAAACAAACAAACAAACAAACAAACAGGCCACAACAATAAATAAGTACACAAACTGAAATAAATAAATAAAAAAACCCAAAAAATAGGTCAAAAATATCAAGTAGCATTGAACACAGTTACATAGGTCAATGCACACAGAAACTACAAATTAACAAAACTAATCTACTTCCACACCAAAACAAAAAACAAAATAAAAAAAAAAGAACAAACAAAGAAACAGGCAACAACAAATATGGTTGCACACACTCATGAAACATCATTCATCTACCCTACTCTAATTATTCCCTTTTCTTCATGTAAAAATTATCACTTTGGCGTACTCTCTCTTGTTCTCCCATTAAGAGTTTGAGCATGCACATGGTTCATGTAGTGTGTGCATCCGGTTTCATATGGGAATCCTTGTGTGCATTCCGGCGTGTAAGTGTGTGCACGCCTGAACCCAGAACTGCGGAGCTATTTTTTCCTATTCGTTTATTCATCTCATAATCCATAATCACACTATATTCATGCATATTCCTTATTCTTCGTATGCACACGCATTGTGTTTTTGCTACCACATTCATCAATTCCTCAACTAAGCCAAAACCCTAAACTGCCCAAATTAATGCACAACCTAGCAATACCCCCAACCCGACGGTTCTCTCTGAAAAGAAAAACTAACCCCTCACTACTACCGCAAACTCGACCAGCAAGCGGCCGCCAGATCAGATAAAAATCACTATATATATTGCGAATGCAAAATCTTAAACTGACTAAAATACAAAATTAGTGAAGAAACATGCAATACCCCCCACCCCATGACGACGAACTATGAACCGTAGTAGTGATTTCCAAACAAAAACAACAAGAACACAAAAAACGACGAAAAGAAGGGGGGGAAAACCTTCCTCATCCAACACTTGCATCTGATGGTCCCCGTCGCTTGGCTCAACCATAGTCCCTAGCCAGCACCATCTTCGTTGTTGGAGAGCAACAAGAAGAATTCGAGAGCTTCACGTTTGGACGAGAGTGGAGAGACGCGCAATGGAGAACGCTGGAAAACATAGACAGGATACGGACGGACTATGCATGCAAGAGAAATTAAGAGTGAGAGACAATTAAACTAAAAAAACTCAAATGCCCCTAACAAAAATAAAAACAAGACAAAAAACCACACACGGGTGAATTATCTAAATTAAACCCCCAAAACCCATAGCAGCAAATCCTAACCGTATATACCCAAAATTAAACGATCCAGATACATCCACACGTTTATATTTTAAGACATGTTTTTACATGAATACAACTCTATATATATATATGTGTGTGTGTGTGTGTGTGTATGTGTCTGTGTGTGTGTGTCTGTGTCATATATATATATATATATATATATATATATATATATATATATATTAACGTATAAAAGTATAATTGCTCAATATTAATATAATTACATAATAATTATTATGGTAATTAATGAATTAATTATAAATATCTATATATATATAGAATATTAATCAAATGTGGCCTTGCTAATAGGTGTGGCTGTGTGGCCGAGCTAGCGTCATTGGATTGTGATGATCCGACGGTGGTTGTGATATATTAGGATTAGGAAGTTTTATTAGCGCTAAGGTAAGTAAGGACTTTATGGTAATTTTAGGTTGTGTTATGTGCATGTATATAATCGATAATTCTATTGTTTTGGCAATTCTCACCGGCGAGAAGATCTCAACGAGATTACTGATCGCAATTGTGAGGAGATCACAGTTGGGAGAAGATCGCGCCGGAGAATTTTGAGCTAGGCGCGGTGTGGAACTATGGAGACTGGTATATATATATTCCTGTTCCAGTGTTAATTTTAAATAATCTTGATTTAGATAGTTTGAATTTGATATTATATGTTGATTGTGTTTTGGAATACTTGCTGTTTTTGTTGTAATGGCGGTTTTCCGGCGACGGTGTGTTTGATGACGATGGTCTTTATGTTGTTTGTGAGTGGTGACGGCCTTTGGTGTTTTTTGTATGTGGTATTGGGTATTTAGTAGTGAACTGTGGTGGTTTTTTTAGTTGATATTATTGAATGGTGCATATTGGTATGTGTGGTGACGGTGTGGTGTGTTTTTGCATGGGGTATGGTGTATTTTGTAGTGAACTGTTGTGATATATTTTAGTTGATATTATTGAATGGTTAGTTTTGTGATGTAGTCTGAGAACTGGTGCATATTAGTACGTTTCATGGTGTGTTTTAATATGTATGTTGGTGCATTTTTATTTGACAATGCTGTAGGTGTAAATATGGATTCTGCTAGTGGTGGTTGTGATGAAAGTTATTCCATAGACACTGGTGTAGAAGTCAGTGCTTGTGATATGGAAATATCACCTGGTATGACTAAGTATTGGCGTCCAATTTGTGCCAACAGTTTGAAGCCTCATGTTGGGCAACAGTTTGATTCTTTGGATAGTGCTTTTGGTTTTTATAAACAATATGCTGGTTCTGTTGGTTTTGACTGTAGGCAGAGCACAACTCGAAAGGGTAGAGATGGTGGTATTGTGTTGAAGCATGTTGTATGTAGTCGTGAAGGGTTCAAGCATAGACATCGTAGTGATGCGAAGAGGCGTAGGGTGTCCAGTAGGGTTAGGTGTAAGGCTAAGGTGGTTTTTAAATTCATACCTAAAGGTTGTTATTCTGTGCATTTTTTTGAGGAACGGCATACCCATTCGATGTGTTCATCTATTGCTAAGCAGTTTTTAAAGGTCAATCGCAATCTTGATGTTGGCTATCAAATTTTTGTTGCAAGTTGTGTTCGGGCAAACATTGGCCCTACTCGGTCGTATAGGTTATTTAAGGAGATTGTTGGTGATTATTCTAATGTGGGGGCTACAAGTGTGGACTTTCAAAATTTCAAACGTGATTTAATGGCGTACATTTTGAATGGTGATGCTCAATTGTTAATAGATACGCTATTTAAAAGGCGTGAATTGTGCGAAGCATTTGGGTTTGAATATGATGTTGATGAAGCTGACCAGCTCTCAAGGGTGTTCTTGGCGGACGCAGTATCAAGGAAGAACTTTTCTTTGTTTGGTGATGTTGTTTCGTTTGATGCTACATATCGTACTAACAGGTTAGGAATCTGTTTTTTGTTTGTGCATTTTGTATAGAATAGTGGTGTATTATTCACTGCTATATGGTGTGTTCTGAGACGTGTTATTGTGTTAACTGTTTTTCCTATTTGCGTTGTTACAGATCAAGATCCAGCTGTGAAGGTTGCCGTTGCTCAAGTGTTTGGTGCGTCAAAACACAGATTTTGTATGTGGCATATAATGTGTAAGGTGGGAGAGAAGGTTGGACCGTTTTTATCTAAAGACGAGGTGTTTAGGAGGAAGTTGAATTGCATCGTTTGGGATAATTCAATTGATCCCGAGGCCTTTGAGTTGCGATGGAATCAGATTATGGAGGAATATGGGTTGGGTGATAATGGTTGGTTTCGTTACTTGTTTGAGTCCCGTACATTTTGGGCATCTCCATACTTTCAAGATGAGTTTATGGCGGGTTTGGTTAGGACCACATCTAGATCGGAGTCTCAAAACAGTTTCTTTGGTAGCTTCTCTAATGGACATTCTAGCTTGGTTGAATTTTTGGTGCATTATGATAGTGCTATTAGTGCACAGCGGCATGCCCAAGCAAAACTAAATGCTGATTGTGAAGCTTGTTTTCCCGTGTTGAAGACACCATTGGCGTTGGAGCGACATGCCATGGGTGTTTACACAATTTCTGTGTTTTATGATGTTCAAGAGGAGATTTGTGCAGCTTGTTTTTCTTGTCAAGTGGTATCTTTGAGTGATTCTGATGGCAGCGTGTCTTACATGATAAAAGATGGTAACCATCGAGCATGGGTTGTCAATTTAGTTTTGGATGATAATTGTGCAAGGTGTTCTTGTAAGATGTTTGAGAGGATGGGTTTGTTGTGTAAGCATATCTTTTTTGTTTTTAAAGATCGTGGTCTTGAGAGTATTCCTTCTAGGTATTTGGTGCATCGGTGGACAAAGGGTGCATGTTTGCACCCAATATTTGATATTGATGGTATAGTTGTTGATCAATCTGCGAAAGTGGAGAACGTTAGGCGGCTTACTAATCTTATGTGGTCTGATATTTATGCTTGTGTGGGGTTGGCTGATGGTAATATTGATCGTTTGTCACAGATACGAAGCGTTATTAATGATCAAAGGAAATTATTTCTTCAAGATGGGAGTGATAATGGCAGTAGCGTGGCTGGTGGTAGCAAGAAAAGTGTGATTAATTCGTTTTGTGGGTCTATGTCCAAGGCCTCTTCAGTGGAAGTGCACGACCCTGTCAAAGCTAAGAACAAGGGTAGTGGTAAGCGATTGAAGAGTGCAAGGGAGAGAGCTGCAAGCAAGTGTGCAAAGCAATCAAGGAGATGCCACACTTATGATGAATATGGCCATAACAGTTGGACATGTCCTTTAAATAATTGAAATTGATCATTGTATTACTGTATATGATTTGTGGTAATTCATAGGGTGGTCTGTTTTGATACATATGTTAATACTTTTAATTTGTGCACTGGTGCATTTTAATACAAGTACTGGTGTGTCCTGTTACGCACATGCGTACTTGACGTATGGCGAGTAAGTGGTGTTTTTTAATATGTTTACAGCTTGAGTGTTGTGTTTTAGTGAGGTAAGTGGTGCATTTTTAAACCTTGAGTGGTGTGTTTCGAAATGTCAATGGTGTGTTTCACCCTTTAGGTAGTGTGTTTTAGTAATGTCAGTAGTGTGTTTTACACAATGAGTGGTGTGTTTTAGTTAGGTCAGTGTTGTATTTTTACACCTTTGAGTGGTGTGTTTTAGTAAGGTCGGTGGTGTGTTTTACACCTGAGTAGTGTGTTTTACACATTGAGTGGTGTGTTTTAGTAGATCAGTCGTGTGTTTTACAGATTGAGTGGTGTGTTTTGGTTAGTTCAGTTGTGTGTTTTACACATTGAGTCGTGTGTTTTACACATTGAGTGGTGTGTTTTAGTATTGTCAGTGTTGCATTTTTACAGCTTGAGTGGTGTGTTTTAGTAACGTCAGTGGTGTGTTTTCCACCTTGAGTGGTGTGTTTTAGTAATGTCAGTGGTGTGTTTTACATATTATGTGGTGTGCTTCACACATCAGGTGGTGTGTTTTACTAAGGTCAGTAGTGTGTTTTACACCTTGAGTGGTGTGTTTTAGTAAGGTTAGTGTTTTATTTTTTACACCTTGAGTGGTGTTTTTTAGTAAGGTCAGTGGTGTGTTTTACACCTTATGAGGTGTGTTTCACACCTTAGGTGGTATGTTTTAGGTAAGGCAAGTGGTGTGTTTTTACACCTTGAGTGGTGTGTTTTAGTAAGGTCAGTGTTGCATTGTTACACCTTGAGTGGTGTGTTTTACTAAGGTCAGCGGTGTATTTTACACCATATGAGGTGTGTTTTACATATTGAGTGGTGTGGTTTAATAAGGTCAGTGTTGAATTCTTACACCTTGACTGGTGTGTTTTAGTAAGATTAGTGGTATGTTTTACACCTTATGTGGTGTGTTTTAGTAAACTCAGTGGTCCATTTTGCAACTGTGGCACAATTTGTGCATTCAACCAAAAAGTAGTAACAAATAAAGTTCCTAAACAACATAGTCAAAGCTATTAGCAGTTAAAAAACTACGTACCAGCTGTCCTAGACATATCATAATGTCAACCAAAAAGTATTGTCTAATCATCAGTGTCAAAGAACCCACAAAACAGATAGTGCAACATCAAACTTACCGCCAAAGTCAGTTTTCCAGTCCAAACTCTGCTGCTTGTTGTATGTTCCGGGCTTTGTGCTCATTTACATCTGACATGACAAGTGCAGTTAAGTATTTGATTCTTAAAACATTCAACTGGTCCTTTTTTTTTTTTCCAAACCACAGTCCCATAGTTCTGGTAATTGCCCTCTGAATGTTTCCATATGGCGCATGAGGAACACACCACAATCAACCTTGTTTTTGTTATCCCTCCAAGACATCTTCATTCTTTTTAGTTTCAACTTCGCAATCTTCTCAGATTTGTAAGTTGATTTCAAACCAGTCATGAACATTGAAAGAAATTTTTGCTGCATACAATTAAAGGCATAGAAATTGTAGTTATTGAATATAGTGTTGTGTATGAGAAAAGCAAGAGGTCAGTGTGTTACCAATCTCGTAGGCACAATTCCATATTTGTCATCAGTTTTGCAAACTTTAGATGAGTTGTCTATTGCCTCAAATCTCTCACACAGTGGATCAAAATGAATCATGTAATAGTGATGAGATGCTACTATTGGAAACAGAAACTATCAAAGAAAAAAAATTGTGTCAAAATGTGTACCAAAATCACCAATCAAATAATAGAATGTACTAAGCAATTCGTAACACTTACATGTTGAATGTTTATCCATTGGGTCTCCACTGCAAAGGTTTTATCCACAAGGTAGTTGTCATTGAATTTCTTAAATCTCTCATCCTCTTCGCCAAGGGGAGTCACAACTGTGTACAGCTGCAATTTAAATGTTATTATTGTTAGAACTTGTACGTTTTTTAGGATTTATTTGTTTTATAATTTTAACTTACAGTTGTCCACGTGGAAGCAAAGAATCTCGACGAAAGCCGATCCTCCTCATTATTATTCAAAATAGCTGCCCAAGCATCAATGATACTTGTGGGGATCTCAGAGTTTGGCTTTAGTAACAACATATCTTCCCAGAGAATAACTCTTGATTGAAACCTGAATAATTCTTGGCTCCTGGAAATGGATATGCACAAGGTAAATAAACAATTCAACCACACCAATCAATGTTATAAAATACACGACTAAACAATTCAAACACAGAAAAGCCCCCACCCCATGATACCCAAACAGTAGTCAACTACAATTTACAAACACACGTATTAAAACACACCATACTATGTGATAAAACACACCAGTTTTCATGTTAAAACACACTAATTAACCACACATAACACCAAATGCATCTACCATCGCAAAACTCACCACCATTTTTACTAAAACACACCATTAAACAATTCTATGTTTAAAAACAGCAACCATCTAGTATAGACACACCAGTAATCAAAACATGCATGAACAAAAGACTTACACATCAGGGTTTGGATTTTCAAGCACCCACTTCCGCACTGCCTCCTCAGTTGCATTGATTGGTGCATTTATGTCTATTATTGGGAGTGGCTGTCGGGGCCAAAGTGGGGAGTATTCCAGCACTGGTCGTTTTCCCTTGTCCTTTGCTTGGATTTCTGGGGGTGGTTCTGATGAACTTCCTGGCGAGGCTTGATCTGGGGTTACCTGCTATATTCATTTATAAGTTCTTTTTTTTCCATTGTTTTTTGTATTTGTGTAATGAAACATAGTGGCTTTACCTCATCACTTGGGGCTGGAATTTCTGTTTTTATTTCCTGAGGTCTTTCAGCTGCCCGAGGTATCTCTTCACCTACTTCTGCTTCACCTCCATCAACATTCACTTCAACAGCATCTCCTTCTTGTCTCTGCTCACCATCACCATATTCTCTGGC
>NC_044920.1:15432095-15475974 GCF_003576645.1 Ipomoea triloba | reverse complement strand
TCTACTAATTACATTATTGACATACCGAAGATAAGATGTAATCTTATCTCATATCTTCGGTCGAAGTGACAGAAAGATAAGGAATCTTATCTCCTTATAAGTGGGAAAGTTGAAAATTTGGAGTTTGTTACCAAGGTGGTAAGTGGCGTTTACCTCAAAAGGTCTAAGGAAACCTCTGAAGTCTGATATGTGATTTGAAGTAATTACAAAGTGGGATAATTCTTTGAGTTTAAGTTCTAGTTCGTGTTTTTCAAAAAGTTGGCCAGTAGATTCTGTAATTGAATCTAGACATAAGGTTTCTTGGAAGGTTTGGAATTCTAACTTTGAAAGTATAGTATTTGAGATTTCTGTAGGGAAAGTTTTGTCTAATCCTTGTTTAATTAAGTTATGATTTGGTACAGTGATGTTGTAGTCAAAGTATGTTTCTGAATTTGGGTCTTGATAAAAAGTATGGATTTCATCAGTTTCCTGATGTATCTTCTCAGTTAAAAAGTTTTTAGTACTTCCAAAGTATTGTTGAATAAGTTTTTTATCCATGATGATAAATAAGTTTTTTAAGAAGTTTAAGTTTTATAAAAACCTTCTGGTTTGAAGATTCTTCTTCTCTCTTGCATCACAGGTTGCTGTACTAAGAGTTTTATTACTTATCGAGATCTTTTTAGTTTATGTTTGTTCTTACTTTTATTGCTTTATTATCAGATTTGTTCTTTTTATTTTCACCTTATCATCCCTAACCTACTAACCAAAGGATCCCATGACCCTCCGTCTACAACCTTAACAACATCTAAGTATTCAGACTCAGGTTTCTCTTTTCCCCACCTGGGTACTTTCTCTACCTGACATATAAACTTAGACTACACAGGTTGCTTCGGCTCAAGCAGGATTTACGTCTTTTAAATATGAACAATAAGAACAATAAAGCATAATAATAAGAACAAACACAAAGTAAAGAGATCTGGTTTAAGTAATATTACCTCTTAGTAGCAATCTGGTTTGCAGAGAAAAGAAGAAAGTTTTTAGAAGTGAAGTGTTTTCTGAAAAGGGTTTTTCATTGATATTTGCTGGTATTTTTCGTGTGTTTTTTTACAAATGTACAAGCTTCTCCTTATATAGAAGGAAGAAGAAGAACCTAGAACTACCTTTACAGCTGTCTACTAATTACATTATTGACATACCGAAGATAAGATGTAATCTTATCTCATATCTTCGGTCGAAGTGACAGAAAGATAAGGAATCTTATCTCCTTACCCCATAGTCAAAAAGTGTACAGCAAAAGTAGTACAGTTAAAGAAAAGTTGAAAGGGACAGGCCCCCTTATCTTAGCCAAAGTAAAGTAGAGATGTCTTCTCAAGTTATATTCATATCTTCTGATTCGGAAGAAGACAAAGTTCTTGGCAGTACTCTCCTGATCCTTCTCTTGTAGGAGTTGACAAGTCTTGGATTGGAGTGAGTGACTTCAAATGGAAAAAAGTATCTTGATCCTATGCTTGGATCACAGTAGATTTTCCCTTGGGAATCTTCTCTAAGTATGTTTTTGTTGGCAAATCTGTATTTTGTCCAGTTGAAGTTTTCAGCAAGTATCTTGGCTCTGGCCTGGTCAAGTTGTATTTCCATTGTTTCTTCCAGTTTCAAGGCCTTGGGATGTTGGTGTTCTGGTTCGAAGTCCTTGTATTCATCATCCACCTTATGGAAGTTCACTTCTAGTAAATGATATGCAGGTTTATTTTCTTTGAAGTCTGGGTAAAGGGAAGTGAAATCCAATCTGAATTTTTTGGGAAATTCAGGGATAATAGTTTCAAAAGTTTCTGCCAGCATTTCTGGAAGTATTCCAGAAAATTCATGGAGTGGGGAAATATTGGCTGACTTAACCAATCCATGTTTTAAAAGTGTAGAAAAGTTAACTGGATAATCCTGAAATTTAAAAGGTTTAAACCCAGGAATAAGAAGTCTAGCTCTTCTAATGGCAAACTCAAGTTTACAAAGGCATTCGAAATCATCAGACTGTTGGTTTTCTGGACAATCTGGAAAAAGTAAAGAACAAGTTTTGTAAAGGTTATAATTGAAATCCCAAGAAATTGAGATTCCAGGAGTTGAAATGCCTGAGTTGGCGATTTGAGCCAGGCATTCTTGGAGTAAAGCAAAAGTTTTTAAAGAACATTCTCCAAGAGAGACTGGAGTTTTGGTTAGTGAAGGGGAAGTGATAGTTTTGAGGGAAACGGCTGGAGTTGGGATCTTTCCAAGTGAAGGAATCTCCTTTTCCTTAAGTTTCAAGGAAGTTTTCATCACTTCTGAGAAAGTGTTCTCAAGTTTCTTTCTGGGAGTTTGAGGTTCAAACCTCTGAAGTTTCATTGAGCTGGAAGCTCCAGTTTCTAAGTTTTTCAGAAGTTCCTGATCAGAGAACTGATCCAAGTGTTTTAGGTATTCTTTATACCTAAGTACCTGTTCAGAAACCACAAAATCATTTCCAAACCTTTGAGTTAGCATAGAAGTAGCTTCCTCAATACTGTAATATCCTTTATAAGAAGGATTTCCAGACTTTGGATCTTTCTTAAGTTCTTCAAGTTCAGTGATCATTTCTTCCCAAGTTAAGTATAAACCAGCATTCTTACCAGTATAAAGTGCATAACAAGTAAATGGTTTCTTGGTCTTATGCCTTCCAGAGACCAAAAGTTGAATTAAGTAGTTTACGCAAGTAGCCTTCCTTCCGGAGGATTGGGCTATAGTTGACAAGCTCCAAATATTGTCAACCAAGCATTGCTCTTCTTCAGTAAGTTTCTCACGAAGTGGAGTTTTGAACTGATTCCTTTCAGGAATAACAGCAAGTTCATACCTGTCCACCTTGAAAGTTTTCTCCATAGTGAAGTCTAGAAAAGTTCTGCAAAACTTTAGACAAATTGTTAAAATGATTTATGGAGGATCATACAGTTTATAGTCTAGAATGTTTCTGGAAAGGATATCAGCAAGTCTATTATCTTTTCCTTTAGTATGTTCCCATTTAATATGGAAACCTCTAGTTAGCACAAATTCTCTGAATTTGAGCCATCTGTTTGCAGTAAGTTTCCTTTCATTTTTAGTGTCTGCAAATTTTACTATGGACTCGCAATCTGTCCTTATAGTAAAAAATTTTCTTGAAAGTATAAAAAGTGCAAATTTTTCCAGGACATAAATAATAGCAAGTAATTCATAATCCATAGAAGTTAAGTATCCTTTTTCCTTAAATACACCAGAAGTGTATCTACAGAGTTTTTCAGTAGATTTAGGAGAATATTCAGTTGGTTTCTTAATAAGTATTCCTCCCCATCCATCTTTACTTCCATCAGTTTGTACTATTAAGTAGTCTGAATCTAATGGCAAAGCCATGGGTTCAAGTTGTTGGATTTTTTCTTTTATTTGTTGAACAATTTTAATGTCTTGGTCATTAAAGTTTCTATATCCTTTGGTTTGTGATTTATTGTAAAGTGGTGTAGTGAGTTTTGCAAGATCTTTAAAATAAGGTCTAGTGTAATTTACTAATCCTAGAAAGGATTGTAATTGTTTTAAGTTTTCAAGTTTATCTGGGAATTCAAGTATTTTCCTAGAAATATGTGGTTGTAGTTTAATAGTGCCTTCTCCTATCTCAGCTCCTAAAAAAGAAATATGGTTTTTGCAAAGTTCCATTTTCTTTTTCGAAACAATAAGTCCATATTTTTCAAAAATAGTAAAGATAGTGTAAAGATGAGCTCTATGCTCTTCTTTAGTTTTTGAAAAAACAAGTATATCGTCTATATAGATGCAAGTAAAGTCATAGCAATCCTTAAAAAATTCATCCATCATTCTTTGAAATTTTTGAGGAGCGTTTTTAAGTCCAAATGGCATTACTTTCCATTCAAAAAGTCCTAATGGACATGAAAAGGCTGTCCATTCTATACTCTCTGGATGCATTTTAACTTGCCAAAATCCAGATTTCAAGTCGAATTTTGAAAACCAGTTTCTATTTTGTATTTTGTTAATCAAAGTATCTTTGTCAGGGATGCAATACCCATCTTCATAAGTGTTGTCATTAAGTCTCCTGTAGTCGAATACCATTCTGGATTGACCACGTTTCTTTTCTGCTTCTTTCTGGACAATAAAAGCAGGAGTTCTGTGTCTAGAAGTTGATCTTGCTATAATACCAAGTTTTAAAAGTTGGTCGATGTGCATTTTAAACTCATCTTGTTCCCAAGGTCCATATTTAAAGTTTTGGGATTTAATAGTTATGTCTGGGTTAATGATTTCAAGTTTACATTCAGTTTTGTTCTTTTCCCAGAATTTTACAGGATTCTCTCCTATAATTTCCATTTTTTCAAGTCTTTTAACTAAGTTTTCTAAGTCATTTTCTCTTAATTCTTTTTTGAAGTTAGTAGTTTCTACTAAATGTAAGTTTAATTCAATTCCCTCAAGATTCTCTAGATGTTCTGGAAAATCTTGTAATTCTTCAGTATTTATACAGTTACAATCTTTATTGTTACTGCATTTACAAGAGTCTAATATTTTAGTTTCAAAGATCTTAGCAGGGAAGTTTGAAATAATAGGAATTTGGAAACAATTCCTACTAATAGTTAAATAGTCTTTGTTAATGGTCATTTGACCATTATTATAAAGTATAAAGTCTAATCCCATAATTACAGGAACATTATGGTTTTTAAGTGTTCTTACCCAAAGTTTTGGCCAATAAAAAGATTCTGACCAAGTATTGCAGTTGGTTTGAAATTTGGCTTGTATATTTTTAAGTTGAGTATCTATGGATACTTGAGTACCATCAAATTGAGTAGATTTAACAGGAGTAACTTTAACAGTTTTTTGTTTAATTGTTTCTGGTAAGATTCCAGAATCAATTGTTGAAGAAGTAGCTCCAGTATCAACAAGTATTGGTACAAGTAAATCTATTCCATGTATTGAAAGTTTGGATGGAATAATTACTTTGGTTATTCTTGTATTATTACATACCAAAGGTATATTGGTGTTACAAGTTTTTTCAGTTTGAGTATTAATTATGTTTTGTTCTTCAGTAGTTATCTCAGTTATTTTGAGATCAGTTTCAGTTATTACTTGTTTTCTTTTTTCTAAGAGTTCAAGTATTTTTTCAAGTTTTTCTTCAATTTTAGCCATTTTGTTTTCTAGAGTAATTACTTGGTTTTCCAAAGTTCTTATCTTTAAGTTTTCCCATTGAGTATTATTAAGTGTAGTATTTTCTGGGATAGGTATGTTGAAGTTTTTTGTAATACAGTTATTACAAATTTGTTTAAGGCAAGTTTGGCATTTCCATCTTCTGTCGAAGGCTGGATACCATTTACAGATATGACAACAAATGTTGTCACTACCTGACCTATGTTTCCAGGAATGTTTACATTCCATAGTTCCAATTATTTAGTCTATCCATAAGGATATTAAGTGAGTCTTCTTCTTCAGGAATTTCAACCTCTTTGGTTTCAAATCCTTCTAAAGAACATATACTCCAGATTTCTGAAGTATCTGAAATATCAGATGTAATTTCAAGTATATCTTCATTAATGGTGTTTACTAAGTTTGCTTCTTCATTAAATAAGTTATTTCTGTTTGGACAGACAGAGGATAAGTGTCCAGGTTTTTGACAAGCATAGCAAGTTATTGTTTTCTTGTAGTTTTTGTTTGGATTGTACTTAGTAACATGCTTATCTTTATTGAGATAAGGTTTTTTAGCAGTTGATTTTCTTATGTATTTTCTTTTTACATAGTTTCTTTTAGGTTTCGCAGGTTGTCTCCTGGGAGTTGGATCATCAGGATGTCTCCCATATTGTTGTGGAGTGTAGATATTTTTACAAAAACCTACATTCTTTTGTTTTAAGTCTCTCTGGATCTGTATATAAGTACATCTAGTCTTAAGTTCACTAATAACATGTTGAATTCTGGTTCCCATGTTATCAAAAAGTTCTTCTTTAGGTATTAAATTCCAGGAATCATGGATTTCTTTTCCTAAAGGTCCAGGTAATTTTGAAAAAAGTCTTTCTCCTAAGTCTTTAGAGAAATAGTTTCCAGAGGTGCAGGCTAGTGATAAAAAGTCTATTAAGAAATCTATAACTTTATGCCAATCATACAATTGGATTTGTTCTAGATCTCTCATGGCTTCAGCTTGTCTTATAGTTAAGCCAGTGTTTGCTTCTCTTCCAGTAAGAAGTGTGTGTATTTGGTAAGCAAAGTTGTGTATACTATTTCCTTGCATTGCTAATTCTGCAAGCTTATCAGGAAATTTTAGTTTAAAGGCTTCCCATGCTGCTCTAGCAGTTCCGCCTAAATAGTTTTCAGCTATTTTAATCATTTCTTCTCCGTCATTGACGTAAGGGTGTTTTGATTCAAAGTCTCTTATTATAAGTGCAGTCCATTGTTCAATATAGTTATCGAAAAGTTGTGGATGAACCCTAGTTATGTTAAGTATAGTTGGTTCATTACTGAGTATTTGTACTTCATGAGGCATTTGTTTTCCTAAAGTTCTTCTGTTAGGATTATTTTGATCATAAATAGTTACAGCTCTTCTGGGAGGATGTCCCAAATTATAGCTCATTTGTTCAGGATTAGTTCTGGGATATGAAGTAGTAGGATGTGATGAAGCAGTTGCTTCATTTTGTCTAGAGTTTATTGTTTCAATATCTGCAAAGTTTTTGACAGACATTGGTTCAGTTTCTGATTTTGTTTCTTCAACAAAATCTTTTTTGAATTGTTCAATATCCATCAGATATTGGTGAAGTATATCTTTTTTTGCTAAGTTTTGGTTTAGTTTTTCAATTATGTTTGTGTCTACATTATTTTCTAGTTCTTCATTAAGTAAGTTCATTAAGTGTTCACTATGTTTAATCTTTTGTTGGATTTGTTCTTCTGTTAAATCCATTAGTTTTCTTCTTCTAGATCCTTTTGATCAGAAGCTTCATAGTTTCCAAATCTTAGGCATAGAGGTCCATTTTTTCCTTCTGAGTAAGATGTTATTTCAGTAGGTTTTAAAGTTTCAGGTTTAGTCACAAAAGTTTCAATCTTCCATTCTTCTCCAGCTAAAAGAGAAGATGAGATTGGTTTAGGTCCAAAGAATTTTATCCCTTTGGACTCAATAGTTTTGACAATACTGTCAATTTTGATTTTGTATTTAGGACAGACTTGGGTAGATAATTTTCCAATGAAAATTATGTCTACTGACAAGTTTGCTCCTTGAAAGTTTCCGAATCCCTTAGTTTGAATTTGGAAGAGGAATTTGTGGATGTCTTTTAAAGCTATAGTGTAATCAGGAAGTAAATAATGTACTCCTACATTATTGTTCATGTCTACCTCAATTGCTCCAATCATTTGAGCTTGAGTTGAATCTTGGATTCTAGTATCTAAAGCAGTTATGAGTACTTTAGCTCCGTACTCTTTTCTGATCAATCCTTTGATCACAACAGTTATCATTCCAAGATGAACGTAATTCATCTTTTTAAGTTTAAGTTGCTTAATACTCTCTTCAGTCATTAAGCTAAAAGTTTCTGCTCTTCCGTCTGGAATTTCGAGCATTTCTGATCTATGAGTTTTGATTAAACTAGAGTCATTCTGCATGAATCCAGTTCTGTACAAAGTAGAAGGTCTCAAAGTATTGATGAAGTCATTTGACATTACCTCAGTATCTCTGTCAATATTAACAATTTGTTCTATAATCTGAGTATTTCTACTCTGATTAGGTCTAAAAAGTCTTCCTACCCATGTGGAACTAGTAGTTTGGTCTAAAGTTGTGGTTCTGGAAGAACTCGGTTCTTCAGAAATAGTTCTTGATGTTCCAGTAAAGGGTCTCATTTCTTATTTAGTTCTTCTTTATAATCTTTAAGATTATATACTAAGAAGTTTGTTTGTTTCTTTTTTGTAAGTTGCCTAGTTTCTGTTGACACTTTAATTTGTGAAAACTTCTGGGAAAGTTGGTCTATTGTTTTGTTTAAGTTATCAAACTCTTTTGGAGTTTGTTGTGGTTGTTTTCCTTTAAGTATTAAGTCTATTTTTTCTATCATAGTGTTTACTTGTAAAGTTAAGTTTTTTATTCTTTCTTCTATTTTATCAAAAGAAGTTTTTAAGTATTGGATTTTGTTGTTTAAGTCTTCCATTAACAAGTGATAATAGAAAATATTTTTTCTATCCTTTTTACCATATAAGAATGGTAGTGGAATTCTAAGAAGTGTTCTTCATAAAAGTCATCTGTGTAATCATCATAATCTTTTATGATAAAGTTGTATATTTTTGCAAAGTTTCTATGGTGATACAGCTGTGATTTAAGTTCTTTGATTGCTTCCAAATAGCTTAAATTTAAGTGTTCTAGTTGTAGTTCAGCTATTAGTTCTTTTAAGTTCATGTTAACAGATAAGAGTTGACATAAGATTTACTGAAATTTTGTACATCCAGTTGTGAAAGTTATATTCATGTAGACAAGCATAGTAATAGTCGTCATGTGGTATATCAGTAGTTATTTCTCTGTATATTAAAGTTTGGGCTCTATGATGGTTAATACGAAATTTTATTGTTTCTATTAACTCAAAATAGTTTAAGTTTTCTAACTGCAAAGTAGCTATCATTTCTGCGTAAATCATTTTAGCATATTATTTTTGAAAGAAGATCTTCAATTTCTTTCACAGTTTCTTTTGTCTCAGTATAATAAAGCAAAGTTTGTGTATAATAAGGATCTAACTCCTTGTTTGGAATAGAGTCAAAGTTTTTCAGAACTTGTTTGTGTTGTTTCATTTGAGAAGTAAAATATTTGTGGTAAAGTTTCAAGTTTGATTTTCTTTCGAAAAAGTTCATAAGAAAGTCTTATCAATCTGTAAATTCAGTTATAAGGCTTCTAGTAGCTCTTATAGATCTTACCAAAGCTTTTTGGTAAGGGTGTTGTCTAAAAGCAATTGGGTCTTGTATCTCAAGTTCAAAATTTCTAAGTTGTCTATATAAATAATCAAGGCTTGCCTTGGCATGCTTGATATTTACAAGAAAAGTGTTTCCAGAATACCTAGGAGTATCCATATTAATGAGTTATTTTTGCAAAAAGTCTTTCAAAATAAGTTTTTTCTTTAAGTAAATGTTTGTAAGCATAATAACAGTGTCTATCATAAAGGTTTTTCTTATTAAAGTTTGGATTTTCTTCAACAAGAGGTCTGTATATCTTAAGTTGTCTTATGACTTCTTTATATTGTCTTTTCATGACAATAAAGGTATCAAAATAAGTATATTCCATTTTGTGTCTCAGAAATCGTAAAAGCTCTGATACCAAGTAGGGGGGGGGTATGCTCCCGCAGGAGTGGAGTATGCCTTTAGTAAAGGTTTATAAAGTTTTTAGTCTGTCTCTGGTCCACTGGAATAATTCCAGTGTCTCCTATCCCAATCATCAGTCTCATGATGATTATTATAAGTGGGAAAGTTGAAAATTTGGAGTTTGTTACCAAGGTGGTAAGTGGCGTTTACCTCAAAAGGTCTAAGGAAACCTCTGAAGTCTGATATGTGATTTGAAGTAATTACAAAGTGGGATAATTCTTTGAGTTTAAGTTCTAGTTCGTGTTTTTCAAAAAGTTGACCAGTAGATTCTGTAATTGAATCTAGACATAAGGTTTCTTGGAAGGTTTGAAATTCTAACTTTGAAAGTATAGTATTTGAGATTTCTGTAGGGAAAGTTTTGTCTAATCCTTGTTTAATTAAGTTATGATTTGGTACAGTGATGTTGTAGTCAAAGTATGTTTCTGAATTTGGGTCTTGATAAAAAGTATGGATTTCATCAGTTTCCTGATGTATCTTCTCAGTTAAAAAGTTTTTAGTACTTCCAAAGTATTGTTGAATAAGTTTTTTATCCATGATGATAAATAAGTTTTTTAAGAAGTTTAAGTTTTATAAAAACCTTCTGGTTTGAAGATTCTTCTTCTCTCTTGCATCACAGGTTGCTGTACTAAGAGTTTTATTACTTATCTAGATCTTTTTAGTTTATGTTTGTTCTTACTTTTATTGCTTTATTATCAGATTTGTTCTTTTTATTTTCACCTTATCATCCCTAACCTACTAACCAAAGGATCCCATGACCCTCCGTCTACAACCTTAACAACATCTAAGTATTCAGACTCAGGTTTCTCTTTTCCCCACCTGGGTACTTTCTCTACCTGACATATAAACTTAGACTACACAGGTTGCTTCGGCTCAAGCAGGATTTACGTCTTTTAAATATGAACAATAAGAACAATAAAGCATAATAATAAGAACAAACACAAAGTAAAGAGATCTGGTTTAAGTAATATTACCTCTTAGTAGCAATCTGGTTTGCAGAGAAAAGAAGAAAGTTTTTAGAAGTGAAGTGTTTTCTGAAAAGGGTTTTTCATTGATATTTGCTGGTATTTTTTGCGTGTTTTTTACAAATGTACAAGCTTCTCCTTATATAGAAGGAAGAAGAAGAACCTAGAACTACCTTTACAGCTGTCTACTAATTACATTATTGACATACCGAAGATAAGATGTAATCTTATCTCATATCTTCGGTCGAAGTGACAGAAAGATAAGGAATCTTATCTCCTTACCCCATAATCAAAAAGTGTACAGCAAAAGTAGTACAGTTAAAGAAAAGTTGAAAGGGACAGGCCCCCTTATCTTAGCCAAAGTAAAGTAGAGATGTCTTCTCAAGTTATATTCATATCTTCTGATTCGGAAGAAGACAAAGTTCTTGGCAGTACTCTCCTGATCCTTCTCTTGTAGGAGTTGACAAGTCTTGGATTGGAGTGAGTGACTTCAAATGGAAAAAAGTATCTTGATCCGATGCTTGGATCACAGTAGATTTTCCCTTGGGAATCTTCTCTAAGTATGTTTTTGTTGGCAAATCTGTATTTTGTCCAGTTGAAGTTTTCAGCAAGTATCTTGGCTCTGGCCTGGTCAAGTTGTATTTCCATTGTTTCTTCCAGTTTCAAGGCCTTGGGATGTTGGTGTTCTGGTTCGAAGTCCTTGTATTCATCATCCACCTTATGGAAGTTCACTTCTAGTAAATGATATGCAGGTTTATTTTCTTTGAAGTCTGGGTAAAGGGAAGTGAAATCTATATACATATATATTTATGTATATATGTATGTATATACAATATGTATATGTACATATGTATATGTGTATATATGTGTATATGTATGTATATACATATATATGTATACATATATATGTATGTATATACATATATATGTATATACATACATATACACATATATATGTATATACATACATATACACATATATACATATATGTATACATGTATATATATATGTATACATGTATATATATATATGTATATATACACATACACATACACATATATAGACATATACATACATATATATACATATATACATATATACGTATATATATATGTATATATGTATATATATACATATATATTTATATACATACATATACACATATATACACATATACATATGTACATATATATATGTACATATGTATATGTGTATATATGTGTATATGTATGTATATACATATATATGTATATACATACATATATATGTATACATATATATGTATATACATACATATATATATATATATATATATATATATATATATATATATATATATATATATATATATATATATATATATATATATATATATATATATATATATATATATATATATATATATATATATATATATATATATATATATATATATATATATATATATATATATATATATATATATATATATATATATATATATATATATATATATATATATATATATATATATATATATATATATATATATATATATATATATATATATATATATATATATATATGTATATATGTATATATATACATATATATGTATATATACATATACATATATATATATATATATACATATACACACACACACACACACACACATATATATATGTATATATGTATATATATACATATATATGTATATATACATATACATATATATATATATATATACATATACACACACACACACACACACACATATATATATACATATATATATATATATGTGTATATATATATATATATATATATATATATATATATATATATATATATATATATATATATATATATATATATATATATATATATATATATATATATATATATATATATATATATATATATATATATATATATATATATATATATATATATATATATATATATATATATATATATATATATATATATATATATATATATATATATATATATATATATATATATATATATATATATATATATATATATATATATATATATATATATATATATATATATATATATATATATATATATCAAAAGTTTAGTAGAGCCATTTTTTATCCTATTCAAAATCTGAATATTTGTATTTTTTCAAATTTACTTTTTTCTGAAGAAAAAAAAATAACAAATATAATTTCTACTTTTGTGTTATTCCATTAACATATTAAGATAAATAGAAAAAAGAAATAAAATAGAATTGAAATGAAATTAAATTGATTTATGGCCTACTCTTTTATGACAAAAAAAAATATTGCTAGATAAAAAGAAATGAAAAAGAAATAATATTTTTTACGCTACAATCGTGTTCTTCTTCACATTGTCATTTTTTTTCGTTACATTATTATTATTATTATTATTATTATTATTATTATTAAATAAAAGATAAATGAGTCCCAAACCCCAAATCCCTACCTAAACGGCGAAACCAAACCCCTACCCTATTTACAATACTCGATAATAAAAATCCACATAGTATTCCTAATTCCTAAGCTTATAAGTATATCAATTCCTAAGCATTGTCTTTATAAAAAAAAATCAAAGAATTCCTAAGCTGATAAGTATGATTCTGCTCATATTTAGAATGATTTCCAATGACTATTTGATTTTATTTTACACCATAATAAATTCAAAAAATTTATAATTATTTTATCGATTTGGTACATATAAAATAAACGATTCTGCTCATATTTGTAATGATTTTCAACAATTTTATTTTATTATTTTACATTGTGGTGTTGACAGAAATAATATCCGTAATAACCAATTGAATATATTCTAATAATTAACTAATAGAAATTTTTATAATTAAATAGCATAGTCAAGTAAGTTAATTAAAATAGATTGTAATTAGGGTGCTTGATTATGTTCAATTTTCTCTTTTGATTAGCCTATTTATTTTTCAATTAATACAGTTTGATTCCTTAATTATATTATTACTAAAATGCCTTTCATTTTGGATGAGAAAACTCAATCAGGTAGTTTGTTATTATATATTTATATATATATAGATAGATAGATAGATATAAATTATTAATCTAAGACTTATAAAATATCTCTTAAAAAAAAGAGTAATAATAAAATATAATAAATGGGAAAAATCTGGTTTATAACACAAATCCAAATTGCCGTGACTGTTTTATGGAGGTTGATTCCAGCAGCTGCTTCATGAGTATTTGTTGGGCGTCGGCAAGGTTGGCTGAGTTCAGCCCCTACTCGATTCGAGACGTGGCGCTGTGGCTTACCATGGAGGGATGTGGTTAAATGGTTAATGTCCACCTACCTATCACCAATTGGTTTTAAGTAGGATATGGCAACCAGATAGCCAAAGAACTCTGTGGTTAAGCGTGCTTGACTTCCTGCTGAACTTAGTTGAAAGACAAAAGTGTTGTATTCATACTCCTCTGATGTAATATTTTAGTTAAAAGAATGATATATATTTTGATTCTGCTCATATTTGGAATGATTTTTAATGAATATTTGATTTTATTTTACACCACAATAAATTCAAAAAATTTATAATTATTTTATCGATTTGGTACATATAAAATAAACGATTCTGCTCATATTTGTAATGATTTTCAACAATATTTTTTTTATTTTACATTGTGGTGTTGACAGAAATAATATCCGTAATTTTATTTTACATTGTGGTGTTGACAGAAATAATATCCGTAATAACTAATTGAATATATTCTATTAAGGAATTAATAGAAATTTTTATAATTAAATAGTATAATCAAGTAAGTTAATTAGAAATTTTTATAATTAAATAGTATAATCAAGTAAGTTAATTAAAATAGATTGTAGTTAGGGTGCTTGATTATGTTCAATTGTTTCTTTTGATTAGCCTATTTTTTTTTCATTTAATACAGTTTGATTCCTTAATTATATTATTACTAAAATGCGTTTCATTTTTGATGAGAAAACTCAATCAGGTAGTTTGTTATTATATATTTATATAGATAGATAGATAGATATAGAATATTAATCTAAGAGTAATAAAATATCTCTTAAAAAAAAGAGTAATAAAATATAATATATGGGAATAAATATATTTAATGAAACATTTAACAGCAGGAAAATCTGGTTTATAACACAAATCCAAATTTACTTCAACATGACAAATTAAAAAAATACTCATACCAACATAAATGCAAACTAATTCAACATAACTTTCAAACTTTCTCATCAAATGTCATAAATAATTCACCAAATAACTCCAACCCTTGTTCAATTTCAAGGTTTTTCTATCTTCACAATCGATTTGGCCTTCTTCCCAACATTGGATGAAAATGAATCATTCAAGCTACGTTTAATGCTGTTATTGGAAGATCCAGATCCAATTATTTCAATTTCAACATCTTTTTTGAGATCTTTTATTGGTGTGGTGACCTCACCACCTGAAGACAATTCCTTAAAAAAAATGGTGTCCATAATTTTTGTTGTCTAATATTTTCAAAGTTAAAAGAATAAAAATAAAAATAATTTATTATATAACAAAGATAAATTACCTCAACACTGTTATCTTGACCATGTTGGAATGTGGAAAAAGCATCTGAATCCTATACAATGAAAGTATATATATTATTTACTTTGTATTATTTAAAAACCAATTACAAATTAAATTTGAGATATTTCCAACCTGGCTCTCGAGTACCATACTATCACGAACTTTTGAAATAAGTCTTGGTTCACGACAAAGTTTCATTACGGTCCAAGATCCATAAATATTTGATAGGTGCTCTAGCTTTACTTGAACCTTAAACAGAAGGTTTTGGTGAACTACTAGAGAAACCTGCATATAGTTTTAAGTGTCAGAAGAGGCCGAAAATGAGCTTGAGCTTACCATGAGTTATTTAGATGGTAAATAATATATGGTAATTACCTATATCCGTTTAATCAAAAAACGGGTTGGATTCGGGTTTGGTTGGGAACCCACGAGAGATGAACCCAATCAAGATGGATTCTGATACTATCTTTTTGATAAAGAATCTCCTCGCCGGTGTTCTCGAAGTAGACATAGTAACAGTTCCCGAATTTCCCGGTGATCTTGCCGACCCACCAACCGTCATTGTCGAAGGCGTCTACTTCCTGGTACATGTCAAAAAAGGTGGACTGCACTTGCAGCGGCTGCGGCCAGATTTTGGCGCGGGGAACGTTCTCCGTCAGTGGCGCGGAAAAGTCGTCCGTCACCAGATTATTGTATTGGACTACGTAGACCTTGCCGCCGGGCAACTCACCCACCACCGTCGCCTCGTAGTAGGATCCCACGAAGCCTTCATCGTTGCTCGCCACCTCCACCGCGTCGCCAATCCGGTACCCAACCGTCTGTAGAGTCCTCATGGTTCTTGATTTTCCGGGAGAAACCGGGAGAAACAGATTTTGAGAGAGAGAGAGAAAAAGCCAAAATCCGACTCAGATTTCAGAATAGGAAAACCTAATGTTTATATGCCAGACTTTTCTAGGCGATATATATATGCCAAAACGAAAGTGATGAAAAAGGAAGATTGCGTAAGTTTGGCGATAAATTTCTGTTACTATATATACATATATACATCAGTCAAAATAGGCGATATATTAAGATTAACAAATGAAAGTGATGAAAAAGGAAGATTGCGTCAATTTGGCGATAAATTTCCGTTACTATATATACATATATACATCAGTCAGAATACGCGATATATTAAGACTGCGTAAATTTAAAAACAAAATAATTTTTTTTAATTTAATTATATTAATTATGTTGTTACTAAAATGCCCTCCAATTTTGGGGGGAAACTCCTTCAGGCACTTCTGTTATTATATATATATATATAGATAAAACGGGAGACCACTGAACTAAGGATGCTTTTGAAAAGTAAATATGACAAACTAATACAAGCATTAGGCAACAACTGTGCTAAAGGAGAGAGACGAAGAAGTCATGACAATGCATTGTGAATTAAAGGACAATAAACTAAAATTTTCAGAAGCTGAAACCGTTGTTGAGCGAATCTTGGAGCTGACAAACAAACTAGTTATTTCCAGTAAGGACGATCAATGTGATTTGTTGACCCAAGTCAGTGACATTGATCAGAAGCACTTGCCCCAGCTACTGGAGAAACCTACAAATAGTTTTAAGTGGCAGAAAATGCATATGGAAAATGAGTTTGACCTTACCATGAGTTATTTAGATGGTAAATAGTATATGGTAATTACCTATATCCGTTTAATCAAAAAACGGGTTGGATTATATTCGGGTTTGGTTGGGAACCCACGAGTGATGAAACCAATCAAGATGGATTCTGATACTATCTTTGTGATAAAGAATCTCCTCGCCTGTGTTCTCGAAGTAGACATACTAACGGTTCCCGATTTTCCCGGTGATATGGCCGACCCACCAACCGTCATTGTCGAAGGCGTCCACTTCCTGGTACATGTCGAAAAAGGTGGACTGCACTTGCGGCGGCTGCGGGCGGATTTTGGCGCGGGGAACGTTCTCCGTTAGTGGCGCGGAAAAGTCGTCCGTCACCATATTCTTGTATTGGACTACGTAGACCTTGCCGCCGAGCAACTCACCCACCACCGTCGCCTCATACTAAGATCCCACGAAGCCTTCATCGTTGCTCGCCACCTCCACCGCGTCACCAATCCGATACCGAACCGTCTGTATAGTCATCATGGTTCTTGATTTTCAGGGAGAAACGGGGAGAAACAGATTTTGAGAGAGAGAGAAAAAAAAAGCCAAAATCCGACTCAGATTTCAGAATAGGAAAACCGAATGTTTATATGCCAGACTTTTCTAGGCGATATATATATGCCAAAACGAAAGTGATGAAAAAGGAAGATTGCGTAAGTTTGGCGATAAATTTCCGTTACTATATATACATATATACATCAGTCAAAATAGGCGATATATTAAGATTAAGTAATGAAAGTGATGAAAAAGGAAGATTGCGTAAGTTTGGCGATAAATTTCCGTTACTATATATACATATATACCTCAGTCAAAATAGGCGATATATTAAGATTGCATAAGTTCAAAAAAAATAAGAATTTATTTAATTTAATTATATTAATTATGTTGTTACTAAAATGTCCTCCAGTTTTGGAGGAAAACTCCTTCAGGCACTTCTGTTATTATATATATATATATATATAGATAAAACGGGAGATCACTGAACTAAGGATGCTTTTGAAACGTAAATAAGACAAACCAATACAGGCATTAGGCAACGACTGTGCTAAAGGAGAGAGACGAAGAAGTCCAGAAAATGCGTTGTAAATTAAAGGACAATAAACTAAAATTTTCAGAAGCTGAAACCGTTGTTGAGCGAATCTTGGAGCTGAAAAACAATATGGTTATTTCCAGTAAGGACGATCAATGTGATTTGTTAACCCAAGTCAGTGACATTGATCGGAAGCACTTGCCCCAGCTACAGGAGAAACCTTCAAATAGTTTTAAGTGGCAGAAAAGGTATATGTAAAATGAGCTTGAGATTACCATGAGTTATTTAGATGATAAATAATATATGCTAATTACCTATATCCGTTTAATAAAAAAATGGGTTGGATTCGGGTTTGGTTGGGAACCCACGAGTGATGAACCCAATCAAGATGGATTCTGATACTATCATTGTGATAAAGAATCTCCTCTCCGGTGTTCTCGAAGTAGACATAGTAACGGTTCCCGATTTTCCCGGTGATCTGGCCACCCACCAACCGTCATTGTCGAAGACGTCCACTTCTTGGTACATGTCGAAAAAGGTGGACTGCACTTGCGGCAGCTGCGGCCGGATTTCGGCGCGGGGAACGTTCTCCGTTAGTGGCGTGGAAAAGTCGTTCGTCACCAGATTCTTGTATTGGACTACGTAGACCTTGCCGCCGGGCAACTCACCCACCACAGTCGCCTCGTAGTAGGATCCCACGATGCCTTCATCGTCGCTCGCCACCTCCACCGCGTCGCCAATCCGGAACCCAACCGTCTGTAGAGTCCTCCTGGTTCTTGATTTTCCCGGAGAAACCGGGAGAAACAAATTTTGAGAGAGAGAGAAAAAAAAAGCCAAAATCCGACTCAAATTTCAGAATAGGAAAACCGAATGTTTATATGCCAGACTTTTCAAGGCGATATATATATGCCAAAACAAAACTGATGAAAAAGGAGGATTGCGTATGTTTGGCGATAAATTTCCGTTACTATATATACATATATTCATCAGTCAAAATAGGCGATATATTAAGATTAACAAATGAAAGTGATGAAAAAGGAAGATTGCGTAACTTTGGCGATAAATTTCGGTTACTATATATACATATATACACCAGTCAAAATATGAATTTTTTTAATTTAATTATATTAATTATGTTGTTACTAAAATGCCCTCTAGTTTTGGGGGGGAAAACTCCTTCTGACACTTCTGTTATTATATATATATATATATATATATATATATATATATATATATATATATATATATAAAACGGGAGATCACTGAACTAAGAATTCTTTTGAAAAGTAAATAAGACAAACTAATACAGGCATTAGGCAACGACCGTACTAAAGGAGAGAGACGAAGAAGTCCAGACAATGCAATGTGAATTAAAGGACAATAAACTAAAATTTTCAAAAGCTGAAACCGTTGTTGAGCGAATCTTGGAGCTGACAAACAAACTGGTTATTTCTAGTAAGGACGATCAATGTGATTTGTTGACCCACCACGTCGCCAATCCGATACCCAACCGTCTGTAGAGTATCATGGTTCTTGATTTTCCGGGAGAAACTGATTTTGAGAGAGAGAAAAAAAAACCAAAATCCGACTCAGATATCAGAATAGGAAAATCGAATGTATATATGCCAAACTTTTCTAGGCGATAAATATATGCCAAAACGAAAGTGATGAAAAAGGAAGATTACGTAAGTTTGGCGTTAAATTTCCTTTACTATATATACATATATACATCAGTCAAAATAGGCGATATACTAAGATTAACAAATGAAAATGATGAAAAAGGAAGATTGCATAAGTTGGCGATAAATTTCGGTTAATATATTTACATATGTACATCAGTCAAAATAGGCGATATATTAAGATTGCGTAAGTTCATAAACAAAATAAGAATTTTTTAAATTTAATTATATAAATTATGTTGTTACTAAAATGCCCTCCAGTTTTGGGGGAAAAACTCCTTCAGGCACTTCTGTTATTATATATATATATATATATATATATAGATAAAACGGGAGATCACTGAACTAAGGATGCTTTAGAAAAGTAAGTAAGACAAACTAATACATGCATTAGGCAACGATTGTGCTATAGGACAGAGACGAAGAAGTCCAGACAATGCGTTGTGAATTAAATGACAATAAACTAAAATTTTCAGAAGCTAAAACCGTTGTTGAGCGAATCTTGGAGATGACAAATAAACTGGTTATTTCCAGTAAGGACGATCAATGGGATTTGTTGACCCAAGTCAGTGACATTGATTGGAAGCACTTGCCCCAGCTATTGGAAAAACCTGCAAATAGTTTTAAGTCGCAGAAAAGACATCTGGAAAATGAGCTTGAGCTTACAATGAGTTATTTAGATGATAAATAGTATATGGTAATTACCTATATACGTTTAATAAAAAAAGGGTTGGATTCGGGTTTGGTTGGGAACCCACGAGTGATGAACCCAATCAAGATGGATTTTGATACTATCTTTGTGGTAAAGAATCTCCTCTCCGGTGTTCTCGAAGAAGACATAGTAACGGTTCCCGATTTTCCTGGTGATCTGGTCGACCCACCAACCGTCATTGTCGAAGGCGTCCACTTCCTAGTACATGTCGAAAAAGGTGGATTGCACTTGCGGCGGCTGCGGCCGGATTTCGGCGCGGGGAACGTTCTCTGTTAGTGGCGCGGTAATGTTGTCCGTCACCAGATTCTTGTATTCGACTACGTAGACCTTTCCGCCGGGCAACTGACCCACCACAGTCACCTCGTAGTAGGATCCCACGAAGCCTTCATCGTTGCTCGCCACCTCCATCGCGTCGCCAATCCGGTACCCAACCGTCTGTAGAGTCTTCCTGGTTCTTGATTTTCCCGGAGAAACCGGGAGAACAAATTTTGAGAGAGAGAGAAGAAAAAAAGCCAAAATCCGACTCAGATTTCAGAATAGGAAAACCGAATGTTTATATGCCAGACTTTTCATGGCGATATATATATGCCAAAACAAAAGTGATGAAAAAGGAAGATTGCGTAAGTTTGGCGATAAATTTCCGTTACTATATATACATATATTCATTAGTCAAAATAGGCGATATATTAAGATCAACAAATGAAAGTGATGAAAAAGGAAGATTGCGTAAGTTTAGCAATAAATTTCAGTTACTATATATACATATATACATCAGTCAAAATAAGCGATATATTAAGATTGCGTAAGTTCAAAACAATATAAGAATTTTTTAAATTTAATTATATTAATTATGTTGTTACTAAAATGCCCTCCAGTTTTGGGGGGAAACTCCTTCAGGCACTTCTGTTATTGTATATATAAATATATAGATAAAACGGGAGATCACTGAACTAAGGATTCTTTTGAAAAGTAAATAAGACAAACTAATACAGGCATTAGGCAACGACTGTACTAAAGGAGAGAGACGAATAAGTCCAGACAATGCGTTGTGAATTAAAGGACAATAAACTAAAATTTTAAGAAGCTGAAACCGCTGTTGAGCGAATCTTGGAGCTGACAAACAAACTGGTTATTTCCAGTAAGGACGATCAATGTGATTTGTTGACCCAAGTCAGTGACATTGATCAGAAGCACTTGCCCCAGCTACTAGAGAAACCTGCAAATAGTTTTAAGTGGCAGAAAAGGCATCTGGAAAATGAGCTTGAGCTTACAATGAGTTATTTAGACGGTAAATAGTATATGGTAATTACCTATATCCGTTTAGTCAAAAAACGGGTTGGATTCGGGTTTGGTTGGGAACCCACGAGTGATGAACCCAATTAAGATGGATTCGGATACTATCTTTGTGATAAAGGATCTCCTCGCCGGTGTTCTCGAAGTAGACATAGTAACGGTTCCCGATTTTTCCGGTGATCTGGCCGACCCACCAACTGTCATTGTCGAAGGTGTCCACTTCCTGGTACATGTCGAAAAAGGTGGACTGCAATTGCGGCGGTTGCGGCCGGATTTCGGCGCGGGAAACGTTCTCCGTCAGTGGTGCCGAAAAGTCGTCCATCACCAAATTCTTGTATTGGACTACGTAGACCTTGCCGTCGGGCAACTCACCCACCACCGTCGCCTCGTAGTAGGATCCCACGAAGCTTTCATCGTTGCTCGCCACCCCCACCACGTCGCCAATCCGATACCCAACCGTCTGTAGAGTCATCATGGTTCTTGATTTTCCGGGAGAAACTGATTTTGAGAGAGAGAAAAAAAAACCAAAATCCGACTCAGATATCAGAATAGGAAAATCGAATGTATATATGCCAAACTTTTCTAGGCGATAAATATATGCCAAAACGAAAGTGATGAAAAAGGAAGATTACGTAAGTTTGGCATTAAATTTCCTTTACTATATATACATATATACATCAGTCAAAATAGGCGATATACTAAGATTAACAAATGAAAATGATGAAAAAGGAAGATTGCATAAGTTTGGCGATAAATTTCTATTAATATATTTACATATGTACATCAGTCAAAATAGGCGATATNGAAAGTGATGAAAAAGGAAGATTACGTAAGTTTGGCATTAAATTTCCTTTACTATATATACATATATACATCAGTCAAAATAGGCGATATACTAAGATTAACAAATGAAAATGATGAAAAAGGAAGATTGCATAAGTTTGGCGATAAATTTCTATTAATATATTTACATATGTACATCAGTCAAAATAGGCGATATATTAAGATTGCGTAAGTTCATAAACAAAATAAGAATTTTTTAAATTTAATTATATAAATTATGTTGTTACTAAAATGCCCTCCAGTTTTGGGGGAAAAACTCCTTCAGGCACTTCTGTTATTATATATATATATATATATATATAGATAAAACGGGAGATCACTGAACTAAGGATGCTTTAGAAAAGTAAGTAAGACAAACTAATACATGCATTAGGCAACGACTGTGCTATAGGACAGAGACGAAGAAGTCCAGACAATGCGTTGTGAATTAAATGACAATAAACTAAAATTTTCAGAAGCTAAAACCGTTGTTGAGCGAATCTTGGAGATGACAAATAAACTGGTTATTTCCAGTAAGGACGATCAATGTGATTTGTTGACCCAAGTCAGTGACATTGATTGGAAGCACTTGCCCCAGCTATTGGAAAAACCTGCAAATAGTTTTAAGTGGCAGAAAAGACATCTGGAAAATGAGCTTGAGCTTACCATGAGTTATTTAGATGATAAATAGTATATGGTAATTACCTATATCCGTTTAATAAAAAAATGGGTTGGATTCGGGTTTGGTTGGGAACCCACGAGTGATGAACCCAATCAAGATGGATTTTGATACTATCTTTGTGGTAAAGAATCTCCTCTCCGGTGTTCTCGAAGAAGACATAGTAACGGTTCCCGATTTTCCTGGTGATCTGGTCGACCCACCAACCGTAATGGTCGAAGGCGTCCACTTCCTAGTACATGTCGAAAAAGGTGGACTGCACTTGCGGCGGCTGCGGCCGGATTTCGGCGCGGGGAACGTTCTCCGTCAGTGCGCGGAAAAGTTGTCCGTCACCAGATTCTTGTATTGGACTACGTAGGCCTTGCCGTCGGGAAACTCACCCACCACCGTCGCCTCGTAGTAGGATCCCACGAAGCCTTCATCGTTGCTCGCCACCTCCACCGCGTCGCCAATACGATACCCAACCGTCTGTAGAGTTATCATGGTTCTTGATTTTCCGGGAGAAACAGATTTTGAGAGAGAGAGAGAAAAAGCCAAAATCCGACTCAAATTTCAGAATAGGAAAACCAAATGTTTATATGCCAGACTTTTCAAGGCGATATATATATGCCAAAACAAAAGTGATGAAAAAGGAGGATTGCGTAAGTTTGGCGATAAATTTCTGTTTCTATATATACTTATATTCATCGGTCAAAAGAGGCGATATATTAAGATTAACAAATGAAAGTGATGAAAAAGGAAGATTGCGTAAGTTTGGCGATAAATTTCCGTTACTATATATACATATATACATCAGTCAAAATAAGCGATATATTAAGCTTGCGTAAGTTCAAAAACAAAATAAGAATTTTTTTAATTTAATTATATTAATTATTTTCTTACTAAAATGTCCTCCAGTTTTGGGGGGAAAACTCCTTCAGGCACTTCTATTATTATATATATATAGATATAGATACATGGATGTTATAGAATAATGACATATTTAGTCACTATGTGAGTGTTACCACTATTAGTTTTTGACTTGTAAGGCAAATGACACTTTTGGTTCTTGCATAAATGAACCTCTCAAAATCTTCCACAAGTCTTCAAAAAATTTTATTAACCAAAATAATTATTAAAAGAATTTTATTTTTGGCTTTCAAAAATTAAAAGAATTTTATTTCTTATTTTGTCTTTTTAGCTTAAATGACACTCCAACCCACACTTATAATATATGGACCACATCTAAAATGTAAAACCTTTCAAGGCATGTATATGTGACAAGTTCAATTGAAAATATAATGTGTTAGCAAGAATTATACCCATCTAATACAATAAGTCAATAATTATGCTCTACTAACTCACCCACTCCTTTAAAGTTTCTTGTTATTGTTTTTACGGCACCCACTAATCAAAATAGTAATTGGAATATCTTACATTATTTTACTAGGCTAGACAGGGCAGCTCGCCACGGAATAATTCATTTTATATGTTACCCAATAATGCATTCCATATCATTGCCTTTTTGTTATTTATATGGATGCATCTAGCAGGAAAGTTGCAAAGATTGAAGAAGTCTCTACTGTGGCAATTTTTTTATTTTTTTTTCGTCTTGCTGCGATGATACTTGCGGTATTCAAGATAATACAACTTTGAAAGAGTTTAATGATAGGTTAATAAATTTGAAACACACTCATACACCCAAAACTATAGAAGAATTTAATTTCAGAATTAAAAGAAGAAATATGTAAAAAATAAAAATAAAATCAAAAGAAGAAAATTCTAGTCCTTCTATGAATATGTAGACATACATTACAAAAAAAACATAAAATACTACAACATTGTATTACAAAGCAGCTCAAAAGGCTTAAATAACAAAAAATTATTACGAAATTGATTGTATTACAAAACTTATTACGAGATTGTATTACAAAGCAGCCCAAAAGGCTCATATAATAGAAACTATTGCAAGATTGAATTACAATGAGAAGCCCAATCAGATGGATCTATAAAACAACGTAAGGAATATGCCTGGAAGAAACTAGAAGGACACTTGACAACCTACAAGAAGAAAGAATCTCAACTGACAACTCAAGCTTATCAACAAGCTAAGGACCGTTGGAAGAAAAAGAGGAGATAAAGCATTATGGCAGACAAAGTATTGTATCTCTTTAGAAAAATTTATGTAAAAACAAAATAAATTAATGTAGCCTACTATAGTCTTTACAACTTTGTAAATATTGAAATACCTATGTTACCCTCGAGGTTATCTATATAAGGAGCCTCTATATGTAGCTTGTAATGGGAATCGGAAGCCATCTAAATAAGTTTCCTTTGTATCTCTCATGGCTCTCAACTAAATCTCTCTTTCTCTCTATAACAAAACTCAAACCTAAAAGACATATCAAGAAAAAAGATAGTCGTAAACTATCTTTGAACAATTATTAAGATTAGACAAATATCATATTAGATAACTTACTATCTCCTACCTTTGTGAGGTCCATAAAAGATCTTTAACACCTACCCAGCCCGCAATGGAAGATTGAAGACGTCTCTACTTGTGGCAATTTTTTGTCTTGGTGCGGTAAGACTTGCGGTATTCAAGTTTTTCGTCTAACTTCATTGAAAAGTAGCAATTGCACACCTTCACAGTACAATCAAATAATCCCTGTCTCATTTTATCTGTCATACTTACTATTTATTGGTCAAACTGACCCTATCTTTTTGTTTATTTTCTTTATTATTTTTTACTTATTTTTAAATTTGAGTTTTTATGTTTAATAGTACTTTTAGTGTAGTTTCTAAATATATAAAATTTGTATATTAATACTAAATTTAATATTATGAAAAAATTGAATTAAAAATACCTTCAGTCAAGCCTCGTTAACCGAACCAGACACATAAAATGGGACGGAGGAGTAATATTCTATTTACTCTCTTCTTCTTCTTTTTTTTTTAAATTAAAAAACACTATAAATTCTATTTACTATCTTCTTCTTTTTTTTTTTTTTAAATTAAAAAACACTATAAAACTCTATCATTGTAAAATTAAATTGAATTTAGTCATTTTTTTAAATTAAAAAACACTATTAAACTCTATCATTGTAAAATTAAATTGAATTTAGTCGTTTTTTTAATTAAAAACACTATAAAACTCTATCATTGTAAAATTAAATTGAATTTAGTCGATGTCACACGGACAAAGTTTAACTCTTACACAAGAAAAACTCTAGACCAATGTTCTTTAACATAATGCATATTTATAACTGTTAACCTTTTAATGCATAAGTAGACCACTTATCAACAATTTTTTTCCTTGTCATATATATATTGTAATCAATAACAACTATTGTTCACAATCAATTGTCTTTAACTTGTTCTTGAATCAAAACAACGACGATGTACTACTCGTAAGGTACAGATCGAATTTCTTTACACAAGACACAAAAAATCACAACACAAAATACATACACATGTTATATATTTACTTATGAGTCATTTCCTTTTTTTGTCCTATTGTTATTGGGGCATTGCCAATTTTAGTCCAGCTCATTAATTTTTGCCACATTGCAGCCAGTCTTATTTAGCCCTTGCCACTTTTAGTCTACCGTTAGAATTTCCGTCAAACGGCTGTCCAAAACAGGGGTGTTTTGGCATTTTCATGCTTTGCCGTACCCATTGCGCTGTGCTTTGACTGAGAAGTTCTTCAGGCCTTTTCTCTTGATCAGTGTGACAAGGAACTTGAACTGCTCCGAAAATGGGAGGACGAGAGGGTGGTGATGTTTGTCATCAGAGCGTCGCCGGTGACGGCCTTGAGCTCCCGAGCCAGGGAAGCTCCGACCATGCCTTGTTCGTCTTCTCTTTGGTAGATGCAGTTGTAGCTGTGTAGGTATTAGGGTTTGCTTTGAGGAGATGTTTGGCTAAGTCGATGGATATAAGTCTGGCGAAGCAGCCCATTCCGCCGAGGTTGTAACTTCAGATGTTTTCTCGGAGCTTGTAGTGGTTCACAATCATGTTCTTGCTAGCTTGTTTGATTATGTTTGTCTGTGGATAAGGTATCTCGTATATTTGGTGTTTCATTTCAATGAAAAGCCTGAAAAACATAGAAGCCTAGAAGGGTCTCTATTTGTAAATGGCTAGAAAGAAGAGCAGAACTACTAGACCGGTAACATCGGTGGCGGACCTGGTAGTGTTCACAATCAAACTCAGACTTATATTGGGGTAAATAAGATGATCAAAGCATGAAAATACCAAAACACCCCTATCTTGGACGGCCATTTGACGGAAATTCTAACGATAGACCAAAAGTGACAATGACTAAATAAGACTGGCCGCAATGTGACAAAAATTAATGAGGTGGACTAAAATTGGCAATGCCCCGATAACAGTAGGACAAAAAAATGACTCTTTACTTATTTTTCAAATATAATTTATATACATAATTAGTGGTTATAAGCATAAAATTTCATAACACAAGACACATAAATTCATAACATAGGACACAATTATTAATTTATTTCAGATACAAAATTCACTCTTAAGGTACAAAATTTTATAACAAAAGAAATAAAAATTTACAATGTATAGTAGGACATACACATGTTCTGGAGTCCACAAGTCACTATAAACCGTGGTCTATGGTATAAAGATTGCTTATCAACCCGTCCCACTTCGAAATAAGAATGAGTCTAGCAATGAGGCAGTATGGGATCTTGGATTTTACATATGTAAGTGCATGCATAATATACTGTTAGAGCATAATATATTGTGTGGCTCAAATTTAATTTATGCATGAAGACCGCATCAACTCACCATGAAGCTCTTTTTCCATTATCCACATCTTCCTCCACGTAGCAGTAGTGCATTCTCCATTACATGCCGTTAAGTGCGCATATCCTTCAATAATTGCCGCATTTGTCTCTTCTTTACATATACAAATAGGCTAAGCTTTTGCCTTGTAAAACACATCAATTTCAATTCATCCTTATCCATTTCTTCTTTCTTTCTCACGTAGATAGTATATATATATATATTATATTGTCCCAATTTAGTAATTTCCTTATTTGTCATTTCATATTTTTCCTGTTTATATTATTTAACTTCTCCATAATTCTCAATTTTTGATTATTCGCTTTCGCATTATTCTGCTATATTCCTAACAAGTGGTATCAGAGCGTTTTAATTGAGAATTATTTTAAAGATGTCGACTGTTACCAAGTTCGATATCGAGAAGTTCGACGGGAAAATTAGCTTTTCTATCTGGAAGGTTCAGATGGAAGTTGTTCTAACCTAGAACAGTTTGAAAAAAGCGGTAGCTGGGAAGAAGAAGAAACCGGCTACAATGACAGATGAAGATTGAGAAGATTTGGATGACAAGGTACGTTCAACCATTCAATTGTGCCTGTCAAGGTTCTACGTGAGGTGGTAAGTGAGACGACTACGTCAAGTTTATGGTCCGAGCTGGATTCGCTCTACATGGACAAATCTCTAGCGAACACGTTGCGCCTGAAGGAGCGGCTGTACACAATCCGTATGACGGAAGGTACTTCAATTCAATCTCACTTGGATGAATTCAATTCTATTTTATTGGACTTGGAAAATATTGATGTCATAATTGAAGATGAGGATCGTGCTGTTCTATTGCTTGTTTCTCTCCCTAAATCATATAAGCATTTCAAATAAATTATGCTGTATGGTAATACTAGTGGCACCCTAACTTTCGACAGTATTAAGTCAAACCTATTGTCCAAAGAAAAATTTGACTTAGAAACTAAGTATGAGGACAAAGGTGAATGATTGACTGTTAGGGGTCGTTTAGTTGAAACAGAGAATAGCAATAAAAAATCTTGGTCCAAGTCCATAGGAGGTAAGTCCAACAAATCCTGTAAGTACTGCAAAAAGCATGGTCATGATGTGACTGAATGTTTCAAGTTGAAGAACAAGCAAGAGAGAGAAAAGAAGTTTGCTGAAGCTAGTGTTGTTGAAAGTGATTCAGAAGGCGATATTATGCTATCTATTAGCTCCGGTGACAAACAGAGCGAAACTGAGTGGATTCTGGACTCTGGTTGTACATTCCACATGTGACCTCACAAAGACTAGTTCGTCTCTCTGTAACAAGTTGATGGTGGAGTTGTCTTGATGGGTAATGATACCCAATGCAAGGTTAGTAGAATTGGAATTGTTCAGATTAAAACTCATGATAACGTTGTCAGGACTCTTACCAATGTTCGGTATATTCCTGATTTGAAACGCAATCTGATATCCTTGGGCACCTTGGAATCTCTAGGGTGCAAGTACATAGCTGAAGGTGGAGTTCTAAAGGTTATAAAAGACTCTCTTGTTCTCATTAAAGCTTCTCGTTCTGGAAGCTTGTATGTGTTGCATGGCAGTACTGTGACAGGTTCAGTTGCGGTATCCTCATCGGTGTCTGATTCAGATCTCACTCAACTATGGCATATGCATCTGGGGCATATGAGTGAGAAAGGCATGCATATCCTGAGCAAGGCCTCCTTGGTTCAGGTACGGGTAAATTACAATTTTGTGAAATTGTGTTTTTGGGAAACAAAAGAGGGTTAGTTTCTCTACTGCTACGCACTATACCAAAGATGTATTGGAATATATATATATATATATATATATATATATATATATATACATTCCAATTATGGGGACCGACTAAAGTCCAGTCTATGGGAGGCTGTAGATATTTTATGTCTATTATTGATGACTTTTCTCGTTAAGTCTAGGTCTCTTTCCTAAAACATAAAAACAGGCATTTTTTATTTTCAAAAAGTGGAAAATACTTGTTCAGACTCAAACAGGGAAAAAGGTCAAGAAGCTCAGGACAGACAATGGCTTGGAGTTCTGTGAGTCAGATTTCAATGAGTTCTGTGCAGCACAAGGTATTGCCAGGCACAAGACCTTGCCTGGAAAACCCCACCAGAATGGTGTTGCCAAGCGTATGAACAGGACTCTGTTAGAGAGAGCTCGTTGTATGCTCTCTAATGCTGGGTTATGGAAACAACATGATTTTTGGGCCGAGGCCGTTTCTACTGCATCCTATTTGGTAAATAGGTCTCCACATTCATACATCGATTTCAAAATTCCAGAGGAGGTTTGGTCAGGTAATCCTATTGACTATTCTATCTTAAGAGTTTTTGGATGTCCTGCATATGCTCATTCCAATACGGATAAACTAAACCCTAGAGCTGTCAAATGCATTTTCCTTGGTTATGCTTCTGAGTCAAAAGGGTATTGTCTATGGTCTCCTGATTCCCACAAGATCATTCTAAGTCGAGATATCACTTTTGATGAAAATGCACTACTTTCTTCTGGAAAAGGTCGTGTTATTCCTAGTACAGGTGATACGCAGAGTGCTGGTGAGAATGTGGAGTTTGAGTTCAGGCCTATTGATAGTATTACTACCGCTGATGGTAATATTAAACATGATGCATCTACTAGTACTGCGCCTCTTGTCGAGCAACAACGTTAGTATTCTATCGCCCAAGACCGGCCTATGAGGACAATTAAAAAACCTGCTAGGTATGCTAGTGATGATGAAACCCACTTGGTTGCTTATGCTCTTTCAGTTGCACAAGAGGTTGATGGTGATCCGTCTTGCTATTCTGAGGCTATTTCTTGAGCCAACTCGTCCAAGTGGTTGGTTGCTAACCAAACCTCTTCCAATTGCTAAGTTCACGCAGTGCTTGAGCTTAGTCGACTGTTCCAGTTGTTCTACAATAAATTTGATCCAAGGTGGAGATTGTTAGAGCTTAATATATTGTGTGGCTCAAATTTAATTTATGCATAAAACCGCATCCACTCACCATGAAGCTCTTTCTCCATTATCCACATCTTCCTCCACGTAACAGCATTGCATTCTCCATTACATGCCGTTAAGTGCGCAAATCCTTCAGTAATTGCCGCATTTGTCTCTTCTTTACATATATAAATAGGCTAAGCTTTTGCCTTGTAAAACACATCAATTTCAATTCATCCTTATCCATTTCTTCTTTCTTTGTCACATAGTTAGTATATATATATTTTCCTTGTTTTTCTCTTTTAAGAGATTATAATATATATATATATATTATTATATTGTCCCAATTTAGTAATTTTCTTATTTGTCATTTCATATTTTTCATGTTTATATTATTTAACTTCTCCATAATTCTCAATTTTCAATTATTCGCTTCCGCATTATTTTGCTATATTCCTAACATATACATTAGCGTCTAGATTTTGCAAAAGCTAGAGAATTTACAAATCGAGCCTACATTGTGAAATTATTGCATAAGCAAATAACAGTCACATCAAGAGACGATAAAGATAAGAAAGAACACATAACCACAAATGAAGAGTAAATACTTAAAATAGTCCATTGAATATGCTATAATAATTCACACTACAAGAAAAATTGTGAATCACGACGGAACAACTTTTGTTGCTAATTAACGATGGAATTAGCGATGGAAATTAATTTCGTCGTGAATTTTTGCGCAAATAGAAAATAAAACCCGCGAAATCTTCGCGGCAAAAAACTAGCGACCGAATTTGCGACGGATTTGAGTTCCGTTGTGAAATGGTGACGGATCGCGAAATGACGACAAAATTTTTTCCGTTACTAAAGGAAGTAATTTATTTGAAAATGAATAAATTCCGTCGCAAATTTTCTTTTTTCTATTTTGACTTCGAAATGGCGTCGCTTTATTATTATTATTATTATTATTATTATTATTATTATTATTATTAATCAAAGCATGTTAAATAAAGCCCTTAGCCATAATTCAATTTTCGGCTTCAGCCGTCGCCCTGTTATACTGCAGGTCCAATAATAGTATAAAAGCTCAACAAAGATGAGAACCATATCTGCATGTAAGAGCGTTTGTTGTAGGGGTTGGACGTTTCGGGTTTCGGTTCGGTTTTAATAAAATTAAACCATTCGATTTAACATTATAATTTGGTTCGGTTTGAAACAGTTCGATATCGGTTCTGATTTAATTCGGTCAATTTAAAATCACCAAATTTCAACATTTCCTAATTTTTCAAACATACGACCAAATAATAAATATTCACATAATCACAACAAAATAACAATTCAAAGTTCAAACGTACTACAAAGTACTGATTGTGAGATAAAGAACAATTACGACAAACAACAAAAGTGCAAAGTAGAGAACAAGATATAAAGAAATCAAATTAAAAATTTAAGAGAGATACCAGTAAAAATAGGAAGACGGAGGAGACTTAGATTTACTTCTTTATTATTATTATTTTGAGTACTACTCACTCTGTTACAATGTAGTATCTGTTCATAGCTATTTTCACTTCTTTATTATTATTATTTTGAGTACTACTTACTCTGTTACAATGTAGTATCTGTTCATAGCTATTTTTTCAACCTACTGAAGCACAAAGATGTCAACAGTCACCTCTACTGAGGCTCGAACCCACTCACTTTTATGTGAGAGTGTAAACTGAGTGCCACTAAATTATTATTATTATTATTATTATTATTATTATTATTATTATTATTATTATTATTATTATAACAAAACGGTATCCGGTTTGGTTCGATTATTTACTAAATTATTCAGTTTAGTCGATTTACAAGAATATTGAACTGTTCCATTAGTTGTTTTCTTACAACAACTTTCTAACTCACTACAAAGTAAAATCTTGAGCCCAGTTGGATTACTAACTCTTGAAGCAGCAACATACAATTGACCATGCACAAACACCGGTTTCTTTAATAACAGACCCACATGAGATAGTGTTTGACCTTGACTCTTGTTAATGGTCATAGCATATGAAAGCATCAAAGGAAATTCTCTTCTACTAAACTTAAATGGCAATCTTGGATCTGAAGGCGTCATACTCAACCTAGGGACCAACACCCTTGTACCAGAATGACTGCCTGACATTATCTTAGCTTCAATTACATGCTCAGAAAGTCTTGTTACAACCAGTCTAGTGCCATTACATAAGCCGAGAGAGTGATCAATGTTTCTAAACAACATCACCGGTGAACCAACCTTCAATGTCAAAGAATGGTTTGGTATACCTGATGCCTTAAGGCCACCAGGTGTGTGAACATCTGCAAGAACTCCACTACCATTATCCGTTTTACATACAGAATCACAACTAAGATATGTTCGACTCTCAGCTTCGTGTATGCTACTCATGTAATCATTAACAGCGTTCACAACATCCAATGTTGGTGCCAAAATTGCCCTACTCTCAAGAAAACTGTTATCACATGAACCATTTTGGAACATGGGAAATGTACTTTCAACAATAGTGGCAATTGGGTCGCCATTTGATGACAACATCTCATTTGGAATCACAACCTCTGGACAATCTTCGTTAGATGCACCTGCTGTACCATCCCCAATAGAAGCTATCCACTTTGCAAATTGTTCTACTTGTTGTTTTTCTTCAGCATTTTCCATATTTTCCAAACGTAGATTTTTTGTCAACCTTAGAACCGTACAACTTTCCCATAAGTACGATGAATTGATGGTTGAAGAAACAATATCTTGCCTAGAGCCCTTCGGTATAACTGGTAAAATCTGCCTAAAATCACCACCAAGTACTACAGTCTTACCACCAAACGTATATCTCTCACTTGCAGGATTGGTGAAACGAAGCAAGTCTCGCATAGTTCTGTCTAGTGCCTCAAAGCAGTGTTTGTGCATCATTGGAGCTTCATCCCAAATGATTAACTTTGCCTTTGAAATCAACTCAGCAAGGTCGCTACCGGGTTTAATATTGCAGGTGGAGTCCTCATTAATGTTGTTAGGAAAAATATGAACTGTATATTTCTTGATCATAATTACAGAGGATGAAATCCTATATATACAACTTATGGGAAGAAAGAAAAGGAAAGACAATCAATGAGAATAATAATGAACCAAAAATACAAAGCTAAATATGGTAGAAAATATGTTAAAATATATACGTAAATATATACGTTAACANAAAAAAAAAAAAAAAAAAAAAACTAAGGCTCTGATACCATGTTAGGAAAAATATGAACTGTATATTTCTTGATCATAATTACAGAGGATGAAATCCTATATATACAACTTATGGGAAGAAAGAAAAGGAAAGACAATCAATGAGAATAATAATGAACCAAAAATACAAAGCTAAATATGGTAGAAAATATGTTAAAATATATACGTAAATATATACGTTAACAAATGTTAATTGGTATAGCAAACCTTGAGTGTGCCGTCCTGCCACCTGGCAACAATAGTGAAGCAATTCCACTTGAAGCTACATTGATAACAATTTCACCTTGAGATCGCAATGTGGCAGATAGGGTCTTCCATAAGAATGTTTTCCCTGTTCCTCCATAACCATAAACAAAAAACAATCCACCTTTGTTAGATGACACGTCTCCAATTATTGTATCGTAAACACCACGTTGCTCTTCAGTGAGTTGGCTAACAAACCTATTGCTTTCATCTGCAAGAACTACACGATCATATGACAACTCTTCAAACAACAAACGATTTCCATTTAACCTTGTAGAAGCAGCTCGTGGTGTGGGCATGGGAGGAAAGTCTTTTAATGATTTGTTGTATACTTGCAACAATTTTTCTAACTCTATTAGAGTTAGATTCTCTTTCTCCTCATTTGTTAAAACTAAATCTGTAATGATATAGCAATAATTAATATATTTAAATTATTATTTACGAATGAAAGAGATGTGCTTAAAATAAATACTTATTGAACACTTACCTGGAATTGATAAGAATATGCGTTGATTGTATTGCACCTTACCTGGAATTGATAAGAATATGCGTTGATTGTATTGCACATCTTCAGACAGGTAATCCAACACCTCCTTCCAAACAATTTCAGGCCTAGACAGGTAATCCAACACCTCCTTCCAAACAATTTCAGGCCTATTAAATGAATTTGATGTCAACAATGAAACAATTTCAGGCCTATTAAATGAATTTGATGTCAACAATGTCACAAAAAGTTTTCTCATAGAATGAGCAGATGACCAATCACTTGCTTCTTTAATAGCATCAATATACTCCTTATCATCATCCAATAGACCACGGGCATAACATGCATCTCTAAATGAAGTATATTGTATACCATTAAAAAACCGAATTTCCTCAAAGCTTGTAGGCCCGTGAACTATGTTTAGAAGGCATCTCAAGTAGTACAACTCTCCCGTACCCGGTGGTACATAGAAAATACGACCTATGACAAAACCTTTCTTTCTTGGACTCCATTCTCGAATATCCTTTTGCCAAACAAATTTAGTTGGCATCTCAATATAAGTCAATAACTTAGCCTTGGGAAACCTTTTGTTCGCTTCAAACCAACCATTAAACATACTTTGACCAATTGTCTCCCTCATCAATACGTTGTCAACTGGGTCGTCATCTTCAAAAATTATTGTTTGGCAGTCTGGTAGGTGAAAGCTCAATCTCTCCACCGCTGGAGTTCTAAACTGTACCTCAAAGCTAAATAGCCGCCAAGTAGCCTCACAAGCTGATATGTACCTACAGTCGTAATACATGTTAATCTCATCGATGACTTCATTCCCATTACTGTCAGAGGTACTTTTATAGAACTCAGCTGTGACCCTGTCATTCCCTTTATTAACATATTTGAATAAATATTTGATTGATCTTGATTGATTACACCATTCCACATTCATATGAGCCCTATATTTAAGCAGCAAATACCTATTGTGTGGTACAACAAATCTATTGTCCAATTGAATACCACTTTTCATAACAAACCTACCATCATCTCTCCGTCTATATATTGGGTAACCATCTTCATCAAAAGTCGATGAGTCAACAAACTTCTTTGGAAAATGCTTCGAACACTTTCCATTCACCATACATGGAGATTGCTTTCTTACATTTCCACAAGGACCATGGACCATAAATTCTTCAACACATTTGTAGTACTCTTGATCAACTTCTTTATCTGGTATTTCTGCTGCGATCATTTTGTCAATAAAATTGCACCCCGCATTCCGATCATTGTTTGCTAAGAAGAGTAGAATGTGAGCATGCGGTAGACCACGCTTTTGGAACTCAATAGTGTAAATGACTACAAAAAAATGTAAATATTAGTAATTTAAAAAAATAAATTTAAACGAATTTTTTATATACTTGCATTACTTCACCTGCTCTTACTGTACCAAACAATTCTCCAATTCGAAGGTCTTTTATTAGATCATCCAACTTCATCTTAAAAATTCGGCAAACAATATCGGGCCTGTCTTCAGCTTTCAAATCACGCTTACTTAAGTACCGTTCAATTTCTGGCCACTTAGGATTGCAAGTAAATGTGATGAATAGATTTGGATAACCTATCCAACGACATATGACCATAGCATCCTGGTAGTTCTGAACCATATACCTAGCACCGCCCGTGAAGCTAGATGGTAGAATAATACGCTTCCCTTGTGTGCTAGGATCAATCTCACCACGGGTTAGTGCATCTGACAACCCTTTGTAAGCTTCACATCTTAATGACTTTTGATTGTTCCTTATGTATATGAGCCTTCCAGTTTCCACCATGGTGTAAGCGTCTACCAAGAACTGTTGAAACAACCTTTTGGAAAATAACAAAGTCGAGAGCTCTCCGGGTCGTTCATGCATCCGAAAAGAGAAGAATTCTCTCGCTGTTATGCGGACCCTACTGTTAGATTTGTTGTTGGAATCTTTACATCGCTGTATATCCTCTCTATAGCCATCTTCTCCATATGGAAATAAGAGTGGGTATTGCAACGGTAAGTACGATGGGTGCAACTCACTAATCCTTTTCAAGAGACCAGATCTAGTCTCGACCAATATGTCACGTTGACCCATTGTTGGTTCCAAGTCTCCTACAATGAGTGCTGCAACCTCAGACGTTGTTGGGAGGTTATATGTTCGGGCATCTTTGTTACGTTTGCCAATTAGTCTCATCTTGATTTCTACCCGTGGATTTGCTTGAATATGTGTCTTTGCATTGCGGAAGGATTGTACTAACACATTGTTCTCGTCCAAAACTTTTTTAATATCAGAGACAACTTCAACATGAATGCTATCTTTGTCATTGTTCTTCCTACAATTAACATTTAAAATTATTGTATTTAAAATAACTAAAAGAATAAAATAAAACTATTCTCAAAAAAATAAATAAACAAAAAAAATAACTAAAAGTAGTAACTTTAAATGACATTATTTACATTTGTAGTAAATAAAAAATTACATACCTTACAGANCCAAACAATTTCAGGCCTATTAAATGAATTTGATGTCAACAATGTCACAAAAAGTTTTCTCATAGAATGAGCAGATGACCAATCACTTGCTTCTTTAATAGCATCAATATACTCCTTATCATCATCCAATAGACCACGGGCATAACATGCATCTCTAAATGAAGTATATTGTATACCATTAAAAAACCGAATTTCCTCAAAGCTTGTAGGCCCGTGAACTATGTTTAGAAGGCATCTCAAGTAGTACAACTCTCCCGTACCCGGTGGTACATAGAAAATACGACCTATGACAAAACCTTTCTTTCTTGGACTCCATTCTCGAATATCCTTTTGCCAAACAAATTTAGTTGGCATCTCAATATAAGTCAATAACTTAGCCTTGGGAAACCTTTTGTTCGCTTCAAACCAACCATTAAACATACTTTGACCAATTGTCTCCCTCATCAATACGTTGTCAACTGGGTCGTCATCTTCAAAAATTATTGTTTGGCAGTCTGGTAGGTGAAAGCTCAATCTCTCCACCGCTGGAGTTCTAAACTGTACCTCAAAGCTAAATAGCCGCCAAGTAGCCTCACAAGCTGATATGTACCTACAGTCGTAATACATGTTAATCTCATCGATGACTTCATTCCCATTACTGTCAGAGGTACTTTTATAGAACTCAGCTGTGACCCTGTCATTCCCTTTATTAACATATTTGAATAAATATTTGATTGATCTTGATTGATTACACCATTCCACATTCATATGAGCCCTATATTTAAGCAGCAAATACCTATTGTGTGGTACAACAAATCTATTGTCCAATTGAATACCACTTTTCATAACAAACCTACCATCATCTCTCCGTCTATATATTGGGTAACCATCTTCATCAAAAGTCGATGAGTCAACAAACTTCTTTGGAAAATGCTTCGAACACTTTCCATTCACCATACATGGAGATTGCTTTCTTACATTTCCACAAGGACCATGGACCATAAATTCTTCAACACATTTGTAGTACTCTTGATCAACTTCTTTATCTGGTATTTCTGCTGCGATCATTTTGTCAATAAAATTGCACCCCGCATTCCGATCATTGTTTGCTAAGAAGAGTAGAATGTGAGCATGCGGTAGACCACGCTTTTGGAACTCAATAGTGTAAATGACTACAAAAAAATGTAAATATTAGTAATTTAAAAAAATAAATTTAAACGAATTTTTTATATACTTGCATTACTTCACCTGCTCTTACTGTACCAAACAATTCTCCAATTCGAAGGTCTTTTATTAGATCATCCAACTTCATCTTAAAAATTCGGCAAACAATATCGGGCCTGTCTTCAGCTTTCAAATCACGCTTACTTAAGTACCGTTCAATTTCTGGCCACTTAGGATTGCAAGTAAATGTGATGAATAGATTTGGATAACCTATCCAACGACATATGACCATAGCATCCTGGTAGTTCTGAACCATATACCTAGCACCGCCCGTGAAGCTAGATGGTAGAATAATACGCTTCCCTTGTGTGCTAGGATCAATCTCACCACGGGTTAGTGCATCTGACAACCCTTTGTAAGCTTCACATCTTAATGACTTTTGATTGTTCCTTATGTATATGAGCCTTCCAGTTTCCACCATGGTGTAAGCGTCTACCAAGAACTGTTGAAACAACCTTTTGGAAAATAACAAAGTCGAGAGCTCTCCGGGTCGTTCATGCATCCGAAAAGAGAAGAATTCTCTCGCTGTTATGCGGACCCTACTGTTAGATTTGTTGTTGGAATCTTTACATCGCTGTATATCCTCTCTATAGCCATCTTCTCCATATGGAAATAAGAGTGGGTATTGCAACGGTAAGTACGATGGGTGCAACTCACTAATCCTTTTCAAGAGACCAGATCTAGTCTCGACCAATATGTCACGTTGACCCATTGTTGGTTCCAAGTCTCCTACAATGAGTGCTGCAACCTCAGACGTTGTTGGGAGGTTATATGTTCGGGCATCTTTGTTACGTTTGCCAATTAGTCTCATCTTGATTTCTACCCGTGGATTTGCTTGAATATGTGTCTTTGCATTGCGGAAGGATTGTACTAACACATTGTTCTCGTCCAAAACTTTTTTAATATCAGAGACAACTTCAACATGAATGCTATCTTTGTCATTGTTCTTCCTACAATTAACATTTAAAATTATTGTATTTAAAATAACTAAAAGAATAAAATAAAACTATTCTCAAAAAAATAAATAAACAAAAAAAATAACTAAAAGTAGTAACTTTAAATGACATTATTTACATTTGTAGTAAATAAAAAATTACATACCTTACAGAACAAATACGGTTATTAATTTCATTATCTGTGTCGTGTATGTACAATTGAGCAAATTTTGGTTGACTACCCTCGGTGGGTAACAAACTACCAATTGAATGAAAATTTTGTCCGTTGATGCGAAAAATTGGCGGGGCACCACCGCAATTAATTGAGTGGTCAATCTTACCACCCATAGACGTGAAACTAAACATACTATTGTATGACCTAATGTTTTTCAGGAAACACGTGCTCTTCTCTCCGTGCTCAAAGAACAAATCATACAACTGTTTCGGTGGGGTGGACATCTGCAGAAGGTTAATTTTCCCATGTGCGCAACAAACTGAATATTTTGGCAATGATTTCAATCTAGACTGACTAAGACGCTCATTATACCAAAATGTTGCCGAACAATGTTCACAACTATATGAAGGGTCGCCACAATCATCATATTGAACTGCAATACCGTTTGAAAAGAATACGTTGTAAGTTAAGATACACTGAAAAACAAAAATATTAATTTATATTAAAAGAAATTTGATAACATCAATTAATTACCAGATTGAACTTCACTCTCCATAACTTCATCAAAATCTTGACTTAAATCTCGACAAATTACAACTTGTGGATCCGATTCTTGAGTAATATTTGGCCGAGAAATGCCCAAGGAGTATGATTGGCTACGCTCACTCCCTTTAAAAGAAATGAAATAATCCGAATTTTGAATATCCTAGAAATTAAAGTTTAATAAACTAAAATATTTAAATACATACATTTATGTGCATTCACATTATTGTCTATTGTTGATACTTCCGTCAACGTCAATGAACCTTTGATCTTCTTACTTCGAATTGTCCCGTTACCTGTAGTTTGATAATTGTACGATAGATAACTATAAATTTAAAACCACCAATTGCCGGGGAAAAATAATTAACAACTATTATATTGATATACTTACAATTTGTAATATCACTCAAAGGTAGAGAATTTTTGGATCCCAATGTAACATTGTCACGATTTTTTGGAGTACCTATAATCGTTCCAATATACGTTGAATTTTCACTTCCTGCTAAGAAGGCAATTTTATTTTAATGAATCTTAAAAGTAAAAGTTACACTAAAAATAGTATATGTACATAATAGGTAAGTAAATAATTTAATGTAAGTTGGCTAACTTATTAAAAGACTACTAACCTGTTAGTTGTTTGTAATTAGTGTTGCATGTAGTGCCTTTATCAGTACGATTATCAGATGTCTGGCCCATCATATAATCTTCCGCCGTGTTACGAATAGTCGTATTAACAACATTTCCATCTAAAATAATAAAAATATAATTAGATCTTATATACGGTTAGTTTTTAATGTGTAATTACAAAAAAAAAAAAATACTAACCGTTATTCAACACAGACAAAGGAGTTGCCAACGATTTTTGAAATACACCATATATCAGTAAAGGACTTGATCCACTATTTTTTGGTGTAGTACACAAATTTTCTACAAAAAAAAAATGTAGTATAGTAATTAAACTCTAACATCGTGACGTGTTGTGGATAAAGTTTCGAAATTAAATAAATCATATAATAAAATTAACATAGAAACCTTATACTAAAATTAAATAACCATCATATAATTATTTTAAATAAAATTAGTACTAAATCATATATATATATTCAAATAATTATATGATGGTTATTTAATTTTAATATGAGGTTTTCTATGTTAATTTATAATATATATATAATATTACTGTCCGTAAATGAGAGATAGGCGTGGTTTATTCTAGAAACCACGCCTCATCTCCTCCACCCATTTCACACTTCATTGCTTCATCTCATTCTTCCCATTTCCAGTTCACTTTCTTCTTTGATTCTCTTCAGCGACAACTTTATGAGTCTAGAAGTGAACTTGGTAGCTGTTTATAGAAATCGAAGAACATCTTTGTTCGATTTTCAAGCCAATCGTGATTTACCTATGTTGAAATGGAAATGTGGCCAATCTACTAAATTCCCGAATCTTGGCAGACGGGATTACTATATGTTTGTTCAGATCCGAAAATCTAAGAAGGAATGAGAAGGGCGGTCAAGCTTGTAGATCTAAAAAGCTAAGTTTGCATTAGGGCTTTTTAATTTTGATTTTTAATTAGTGAATTCTTATTCTTATCTATGCATTGTGGATTAAGGCTTTTGGATTTAGTTTGTGTTTAGTGGAAGTGGAAGTTCTGTTCTATGGCAGTCGAAGTTCAATTCTATGAATATATGTGTAGTTAGGGTTTCTAAGGCAGTGAAACTTCAGTTCTATGAATATATATGGAATGCCGAATTCATGAATGTAATATATGTGGAGTTATTTTATTTTATTTATTTTATTTTTGTGAAATTCTATGCTCACCTAATTACCCTAACTGATTTGTGTAATGAAGAACAGTTATATAATTTGTATATACTGGAAAGTGTTCACTAACCTTGGCTAGCTGAGTATGGTAGCTTCCTCTTATTTCCAATGACTGTGGAACTTGACAGTTTCTTCATTTCATCGAAATCTTGTATACCTTAGAGAACAAAATTTAGAATCATATTTAAATTCTGTTGATTGAGTGATGTTCTTATATATGTGTTAATTTTTCATATTGGGGACTGTAAAGTTTCTAAATTATGTCTTCACATATCCCAACCAACATTAAATTTTTTGGCAGCTCATATCTTAAAGTCTGCAAGGTATATATTTAGTGCATTTTACATAGATCCTTAAGTGTAAACACCCCAGATTTTCCATCATACTAAAAGGCATAATTAATCATAATTACTAATTTCCCAAAACGGAAGCGCATAAAATCCAGAGGTGCTACTCCACACCTAAGTTTATTACAACTTAGATGCTAAGGTAGTCTTTACATCTACTATCCTTATTAATACATACTATTACTGCCTTACATCCAGTAATATACAACTCAAAAACCATAGTGATCTCTATCATCAAGAGTAGATCCATTTTCTCTTCTATCGCTCTCGGATATCAAGATCTATTCCATACCTGAAATTCATTTGGAAAACAGAATTAGCACATAGTGCTAAGTAATCCCTACTCCACCGTGTAAAATCATGGTTTTGGAAAATAGTTTTATTCTTTGTTTTCGAAAAACAGTTCATTTCACATGATAACCCATTTTCAACAAGATTTCTCATATAAGAGATATTCATTTCCTCATTATTGTTTCAAAGAAAATATGTGCCAATAATCACAATTTCCACCTGTATACACAATATCATACTCATAATCATACCCATACTCATACTCGTACTCATAATCATATAAACATTTAAATAGAAATAACCAGCTTTTACCATAATAACGTTAAAGATATTCCGATTAACACCACAATTTCCTTCTCGTTTCCACCACCTCACCACAACCTAGTTATTCCAACTAGGGGAAGCAGATCTAGGACCTTTAGTGTGCACACCCCTTGTCGGGATTCCAAGCCCGCAGGTTAGTCACTAGCTCTAGTAACCCTGGATCTGTTTCTACAAGGTTACTCAACGTGGTTAACACCAATCACTTCAGGGCCCAATGTTTGTGAATCCATTGTGAATGTTAAAAGGAATAGTCTCCAACCTCACACCATAATTTCATTTTATCTCATTCTTTACTTTCTCACATAACACACTTTAAATAGTATAAACCTACCTTCGTGTATGTTGTTGTCTCTCAAAACATTTTGCTCAACACATTTCCCATCATCACACTACACATATGTATATATGCATTTAACATAACATTTTCCACATTTATGCATACTCACATAAAGTACACATACCGCACATATATACAGAGATACAACCTTTATTTAATTATACATATATACTCATATATGTACATATATATATATAGTTTAAACACACACACATCACACGTGTATATATATATATATATATATACACACACATATAAATATATATACTACACGTATATACATAGGTTTCATATACATAATACCACCTCCTTATAAGAAAATTTCAGCTTGGCGCAGTCTGAAAGATTGAGCCGGTAAAGATAGTTCCCGAACTCTTTTTCACTTGAAATTTTTATGGTAGAACCCTAACTCATAGTACTTGATGTCCATAAAAAGTTTTGGTCATTTTGGTTCACGAATTAACACAGAAAATTCCATTTTTGCCCTTGGCAGTGTGCTGTCCGGAATTTTCTTCTCTCTGGACCAGTTTTGGAAAATAATTCGGAAACCATACTTATACTACTCCAAAAATTATGAAATTTTATATGTAGGTTCTACACTTATAAAACTACATGTATAAAAAAATATTGGATCAAAATACTTTACCGATTTTTCCCAGAAATTCTCGGAAGTTACAGCCAGAAATCTGTCTTAGTTTCTTGTCAATATTTTCACAAGTGTAATAATAATATTACACGTATATATGTATATATATAAGATTCTACATATTATACAAGTCTTCTTCATATATTCACCACAACATATCATACCCATATCTACACATATACTCTTGCTATACCACAATCACACCAAATTTCATCTACTAAAATCTTTATATCCATACTTTATCAAGAAATTCATGAATATCCCCATGGTGGAAAAAGGTTTTGGTGGACATAAAGATTACCTTTATCTTCTTGAAA